>NW_018399768.1:31345-31612 GCF_002168275.2 Theobroma umbraticum | reverse complement strand
TGAACAAAAACCCATTTATTGACTAGAAAAATCAATTTATAGTCACTCATGCTTTCGAAAACCTTATTATTCGCTTTAAATGGTTTTATAATATTATAATTGGTTTTAAGTTAAATTTTTTTACATTTTTGGTTAAAACATATTATAATTCAATGTCTACCTCCAATAATATAAAAGAAAAGGCAAGGAAAATCAACTTACAGTCGTCCATTCTTTCAAAAATCTCATTACTCGCTTTAATGATGTTATAATCTCATAATTGATTTT
>NW_018399768.1:31090-31335 GCF_002168275.2 Theobroma umbraticum | reverse complement strand
TTTTTACATTATTGGTTAAAACATACAATAATTAAATTCAGCCTCGAGAAGCACAAAGACGAAGGCATTAATTGGCAAGAAAAATCTATTTATAGTCATCCATTCCTTGAAAAGTCTTACTACTAACTTTAAATGGTTTTAAAAACTTATTCTTGATTTTAAGTTGAAGTTTTTTATATTTTTTGTTAAAACGGATTATGATTGAATGTCTGTCTTGGGAAACATGAAGAAAAAGCTATTCATTG
>NW_018399768.1:30897-31080 GCF_002168275.2 Theobroma umbraticum | reverse complement strand
TCCATTTATAGTAACTCATTCCTTCAAAAGCTTTATTACTCACTTTAAATGGTATTATAAACCCATAATTAATTTTATATTGAATATTTTTATATTTTTGATCAAATAAATTTTAATTGAATGTTTATCTCGAGAAATGTGAAGAAAAAGTCATTGATTGACTAGAAAACTCAATTTATAATG
>NW_018399768.1:30489-30701 GCF_002168275.2 Theobroma umbraticum | reverse complement strand
AATTTTTTTATGTTTTTTGTTAAAATAGATTATAATTGAATGTCTACCTCTGAAAACGTAAAGGAAAAGGCAGTTATTGGCATGGAAAGCCTATTTACAGTCATCAATTACTTCGAAAGCCTTATTACTCACTTTAAATGGTTTTATAATCTCATAATCGATTTCAAGTTGAATACTTTAGCATTTTTGCTAAAACAGACAATAATTGAATA
>NW_018399768.1:30221-30391 GCF_002168275.2 Theobroma umbraticum | reverse complement strand
AAATAGTTTTATAATCTCAAAATTGATTTTGAGTTGAATTTTTTTACATTTTTGGCCAATACAAGTTATAATTAAATGTTGACCTCACGAAACATGAAGACAAAGCCATTCATTGACCAAAAAGTCTATTTGCAGTCATCTATTTCTTCAAAAGCCTTATTACTCACTTT
>NW_018399768.1:30082-30211 GCF_002168275.2 Theobroma umbraticum | reverse complement strand
ATAATCTCACAATTGATTTTAAGTTGAATTTTTTATATATATTTTTTAAAATAGATTATGATTGAATATCTGCCTGGGAAACATGAAGAATAAGCTATACATTGATAAAAAAAAGTCTATATATAATCA
>NW_018399768.1:29694-29851 GCF_002168275.2 Theobroma umbraticum | reverse complement strand
TCACTTTAAATGGTTTTATAATCTCAAAATTGATTTTGAGTTGAATTTTTTTACATTTTTTGCTAAAACAAGTTATAATTAAATGTTGACTTTGGGAAACGTGAAGACAAAGCCATTCATTGGCAAGAAAAGTCTATTTGTAGTCATCCATTCCTTC
>NW_018399768.1:29428-29563 GCF_002168275.2 Theobroma umbraticum | reverse complement strand
GTTGAATCTTTTTACATTTTTTATTAAAACAGATTATGATTGAATATCTGCCCTAAAAAACATCAAGAAAAAGCCATACACTGACTAGAAAAGTCTATTTATAGTCACCCATTCCTTCAAAAGCTTTATTACTAA
>NW_018399768.1:29074-29251 GCF_002168275.2 Theobroma umbraticum | reverse complement strand
GTTGAATTTTTTTACTTTTTTGGTTAAAACAGATTATAATTGAATGTCCACCTCTAGGAACGAGAAGAAAAAAGTATTCATTGACACGAAAAGTCCATTTATAGTCACTCGAGACTTCGAAAACCTCGTTACTCACTTTAAATGGTTTTATAATCTCATAATTGATTTTAAGTTAGA
>NW_018399768.1:28268-28407 GCF_002168275.2 Theobroma umbraticum | reverse complement strand
TGATTTTGAGTTGAATTTTTTTACATTTTTGATTAAAAAAAATTATAATTGAATGTCTGCCTTGAAAAACGTGAAGAAAAAAACATTCTTTGGTAAAAAAAGTCCATTTATAGTCATCTATTTCTTCAAAAGCCTTATT
>NW_018399768.1:28090-28258 GCF_002168275.2 Theobroma umbraticum | reverse complement strand
ATTAGTTTTATAAACTCATAATTGATTTTAAGTTGAATCTTTTTACATTTTTGGTTAAACCAGATTGTAATTGAATGTTTGCTTAAGGAAACATGAGAAAAAAGGTACTCATTAGGAAAGAAATCCATTTATAGTCACCCATTCTTTCAAAAGCCTTATTATTCGCTT
>NW_018399768.1:27605-27818 GCF_002168275.2 Theobroma umbraticum | reverse complement strand
CTTATTACTCATTCTAATTAGTTTTATAAACTCATAATTGATTTTAAGTTGAATTTTTTTACTTTTACTTAAAACAGAATACAGTTGATTGTTTACATAGAGAAACGTGAGGAAAAAAGTATTCATTGGTAAGAAAAGTCTATTTATAGTCACTCATTCCTTCAAAGGCCCTACTACTCCCCTTAAATAGTTTTATAATCTCATAGTTGATTT
>NW_018399768.1:27354-27501 GCF_002168275.2 Theobroma umbraticum | reverse complement strand
GATTTTAAGTTAAATTTTTTTACATTTTTAGTTAAAACATACTATAATTAAATGTTTGGCTCTAGAAACAGTAAGAAAAAGGCATTCATTGATAAGAAAAGTCAATTTATAGTCACCCATTCTTTCGAAAGCCTTATTACTCGCTTT
>NW_018399768.1:26947-27176 GCF_002168275.2 Theobroma umbraticum | reverse complement strand
TTTTTACTTAAAACAGACTACAATTGAATGTCTGCTTCAAGAAACATGAAGGAAAAGTTATTCATTGACACAAAAAGTGCATTTATAGTTGCCCATTCCTTTAAAAGCCTTATCACTCAATTTAAATAGTATTGTAATCTCGTAATTGATTTTAAGTCGAATATTTTAACATTTTTGGTTAAAATAAATTATAATTGAATATTTACCATAAGAAAAGTGAGGAAAAAGG
>NW_018399768.1:26795-26937 GCF_002168275.2 Theobroma umbraticum | reverse complement strand
CAAGAAAAGTTTCTTAATAGTCACTCATTCCTTCAAAAGCCTTATTACTCACTTTAAAAAGTTTTATAATATAAAAATTGATTTTAAGTTGAATTTTTTTATATTTCTGGTTAAAACAGATTATGATTGGATGTTTACCTCA
>NW_018399768.1:26389-26558 GCF_002168275.2 Theobroma umbraticum | reverse complement strand
ATGGTTTTATAATCTCATAATTGATTTTAAGTTGATTTTTTTTAAATTTTTCTTTCAAGCAAATTATAATTGAATGTTTGTCTTGGAAAACATGAAGAAAAAGGTATTCATTGGAAAGAAAAATCCATTTATAGTCACCCATTCTTTCAAAAGCCTTATTACTCGCTTT
>NW_018399768.1:26219-26368 GCF_002168275.2 Theobroma umbraticum | reverse complement strand
ATTGATTTTAAGTTAAATTTTTTTATATTTTTAGTTAAAACAGACTATAATTAAGTGTTTGGCTCTAGAAATAGTAAGAAAAAGGCCTTCGTTGATAAGAAAAGTCAATTTATAGTCACTCATTCCTTCGAAAGCCTTATTACTCGCTT
>NW_018399768.1:25776-25920 GCF_002168275.2 Theobroma umbraticum | reverse complement strand
GTAATCTCGTAATTGATTTTAAGTCGAATATTTTAATATTTTAGTTAAAATAAATTATAATTGAATATTTTCCATAAGAAAAGTGAGGAAAAAGGTATTCATTGACAAGGAAAGTTTCTTAATAGTCACCCATTCCTTCAAAAG
>NW_018399768.1:25621-25766 GCF_002168275.2 Theobroma umbraticum | reverse complement strand
CACTTTAAATAGTTTTATAATATAAAAATTAATTTGAAGTTGATCTTTTTTATATTTTTCGTTAAAATAGATTATGATTGGATGTTTACCTTGAGAAACGTGAGCAAAGAGCCATTCATTGACAAGAAAAGCCCATTTATATTCA
>NW_018399768.1:25498-25608 GCF_002168275.2 Theobroma umbraticum | reverse complement strand
AAGCCTTATTGCTTGCTTTGAATGGTTTTATAATCTCATAATTGATTTTAAGTTAATTTTTTTTTACATTTTTATTTCAAGCAAATTATAATTGAATGTCTGTCTTGGGA
>NW_018399768.1:25023-25380 GCF_002168275.2 Theobroma umbraticum | reverse complement strand
TAAGTTGAATGTTTTTACATTTTTTATTAAAACAGACTATAATTAAATGTTTACATCTGGAAACATAAAGAAAAAGGCATTCATTAGCAAGAAAAGTCCATTTATAGTCACCTTTTCTTTCAAAAGCTTTATTACTCACTTTAAACGGTTTTATGATCTCATAATTAATTTTAAATTGAATTTTTTTTACATTTTTGCTTGAAACAGACTACAATTGAATGCTTACCTCATGAAACATGAAGAAAAAAGCGTTCATTGACAGAAAAAGTCCATCTATAATCACTCGAGACTTCGAAAGCCTCGTTACTCACTTTAAATTGTTTTATAATCTCATAATTGATTTTAAGTTAGATTTTT
>NW_018399768.1:24895-24999 GCF_002168275.2 Theobroma umbraticum | reverse complement strand
CAATTAAATGTTTGCCTCGAGAAACGTAAAGCAAAAGGCATTCATTGGCAAGAAAAGTCCATTTATAGTTGCCTATTCCTTCAAAAGCTTTATTACTCACTTTA
>NW_018399768.1:24725-24885 GCF_002168275.2 Theobroma umbraticum | reverse complement strand
TAATCTCAAAATTGATTTTAAGTTGAATATTTTTACATTTTTGATTAAAATAGATTATAATTGAATGTCTACCTCGACAAACATATAGAAAAAGTCATTCCTTGATAAGAAAAGTCCATTTATAGTCACTCATTCCTTCAAAAGCCTTATTAGTCGCGTT
>NW_018399768.1:24344-24700 GCF_002168275.2 Theobroma umbraticum | reverse complement strand
ATTTTAAGTTGAATTTTTTTACATTTTTGGTTAAACCAGAATATAATTGAATGTCTGCCATAGGAAACATGAAGAAAAAGGTATCCATTGATAAGAAAAGTTCATTTATAGTCACTCATTCCTTCAAAAGCTTTATTATTCACTTTAAATGGTTTTATAATCTCATAATTGATTTTAAGTTGAATTTTTTTATATTTTTAATTAAAACATACTATAATTGAATGTTTGGCTCTAGAATCATTAAGAAAAAGGCATACATTGGTAAAAAAAGTTAATTTATAGTCACCCATTCCTTCGAAAGATTTATTACTCACTTTAAATAATTTTATAATATCATAATTGATTTTAAATTGAAT
>NW_018399768.1:20330-24094 GCF_002168275.2 Theobroma umbraticum | reverse complement strand
TCAATTTAAATGGTTTTGTAATCTCGTAATTTATTTTAAGTTGAATATTTTAACATTTTTGATTAAAATAGATTATAATTGAACGGCTGCCATAAGAAAAGTGAGGAGAAAGGCATTCATTAGTAAGAGAAGTCCCTTAATAGTCACCCATTCCTTCAAAAGCCTTATTACTCACTTTAAATGGTTTTATAATCTCAAATTTGATTTTAAATTGAATTTTTTTACATTTCTAGTTAAAATAGATTATGAATGGATGTTTACCTCGAGAAACGTGAGGAAAGAGCCATTCATTGACAAGAGAAGCCCATTTATATTCACCCATTCCTTCGAAAGCCTTATTACTTGCTTTGAATGATTTTATAATCTCATAACTGATTTTAAGTTGAATTTTTTTATATTTTTGGTTAAAATAGATTATGATTGAATATCTATCCTAGGAAACATGAAGAAAAAACCATACATTGAGTACAAAAATCTATTTATAGTCACCCGTTCCTTCAAAAGCCTTATTACTAACTTTGAATAGTTTTAGAATCTCATAATTGATTTTAGGTTGAATATTATTACATTTTTAGTTTAAGTAGATTTTAATTGAATGTTTGTATTGGGAAACATGAAGAAAAGGTCATTTATTGAGTAGAAAAGCCAATTTATAGTCACTTATGCCTTCGAAAGCCTTATTACTCACTTTAAATAGTTTATAATCTCATAATTAGTTTTAAGTTGAATTTTTTTACTTTTTTGGTTAAAACAGATTATAATTGAATGTCTATTTCTAAAAACGTAAAGGAAAAGGCAGTCATTGGCAAGAAAAGTTCATTTACAATCACCCATTCCCTCAAAAGCCTTATTACTCGCTTTAAATGGTTTTATAATCTCATAATCGATTTTAAGTTGAATTTTTTTATATTTTTACTTAAAACAGACAATAGTTGAATGTTTTTCTTGAGGAACTTGAAGAAAAAGGCATTCGTTGGCAAGAAAAGTCCATTCATAGTCACCCATTCCTTCAAAAGCCTATTACTCACTTTAAGTGGTTTTATAATCTCATAATTGATTTTAAGTTGAATTTTTTTACATTTTTGGCTCAAACAAACTCTAATTGAATGTCTACATCTAGAGACATAAAGAAAAAGGCATTCATTAGCAAGAAAAGTCCATTTATAGTCACCAATTTCTTCAAAAGCCTTACTGCTCACTTTAAACTGTATTATGATCTCACAATTGATTTTAAATTAATTTATTTTTATATTTTTAGTTAAAACAGACTACAATTAAATGCCTGCCTTGAGGAACATTAAGAAAAAAAGCATTAGTTGACATGAAAAGTCCATTTATAGTCACTCGAGACTTCGAAAATCTTGTTACTCACATTAAATGGTTTTACAATCTCGTAATTGATTTTAAGTTAAATTGTTTAACATTTTTTGTTAAAATAGACAATAATTGAATGTTTACCTCGAGAAACGTGAAGCAAAAGGCATTCATTGGCAAGAAAAGTCTATTTATAGTTGTCCATTCCTTCAAAAGCTTTATTACTCACTTTTAATGGTTTTGGAATCTCAAAATTGATTTTAAGTTGAATATTTTTACATTTTTGGTTCAAATAGATTATAATTGAATGTCTGCCTTGAGAAAAACAAAGAAAAACCATTCATTGACTAGAAAAGTTCATTTATAGTTACACGTGCCTTCGAAAGCTTTATTGCTCGCTTTAATTAGTTTTATAATCTCACAATTGATTTTAAGTTGAATAGTTTTATACCTTTAGTTAAAATAGATTATAATTGAATGTTTACGTTGGGAATCATGATTAAAAAGATATTCATTGGCAAGAAAAGCCTATTTATAGTCACACATTCTTTCAAAAGCCTTATTACTAACTTTGAATGCTTTTATAATCTCATAATTGATTTTAAGTTGAATATTTTTATATTTTTTGTTAAAATAGATTATAAATGATTATCTGTCTTGAGAAATGTGAGAAAAAAGGCATTCATTGGTAAGAAAAGTCAATTTATACTCACCCATTCCTTCAAAAGCCTTATTACTCGGTTTAAATGGTTTTATAATCTCACAGTTAATTTTAAGTTGAATTTTTTACATTTTTATTAAAACATATTATAATTGAATGTCTGCCTTAAGAAACATGAAGAAAAAGCCATTCATTGGTAAGAAAAGTCCATTTATAGTCATCCATTCTTTCAAAAGCCTTATTACTCTCTTTTAATGGTTTTATAATCTGAAAATTGATTTTAAGTTGAATTGTTTACATTTTTTATTAAAATAGACTATAATTAAATGTCTGTCTCAGTAGACATGAAGAACAAGACATTTATTGATTAGAAAAGTCCATTTATAGTGACCCATGCCTTCGAAAGCCTTATTACTCATTTTAAATGGTTTTATAATATCATAATTGTTTTTAGGTTGAATATTTTTACATTTTTAGTTCAAATAAATTTTAATTGAATGTCTGTCCCAGGAAACATGATGAAAACCTATTTATTAACTAGAAAAGTCAATTTATAGTTACTCATGCTTTCGAAAGCCTTATTACTTGCTTTAAATAGTTTTATAATATTATAATTAGTTTTAAGTTGAATGTTTTTACATTTTTGGTTAAAACATATTATAATTCAATGTCTATCTTTAAAAACATAAAGGAAAAGGCAATCATTGGTAAGAAAAGTCAATTTACAGTCACCCATTCCTTCAAAAGCCTCATTACTAGCTTTAAATGATTTTATAATCTAATAATTGATTTTAAAATATACGATAATTGAATTATGCCTCGAGAAGTATGAAGACGAAGGCATTAATTGGCAAGAAAATCTATTTATAGTCATCCATTCTTTCAAAAGCCTTATTACTAACTTTAAATGGTTTTGAAAACTAGTAAATGATTTTAAGTTGAATTTTTTTACATTTTTTGTTAAAACAGATTATGATTGAATGTCTACCTTAGGAAACATGAAGGAAAAGCCATTCATTGATTAGAAAAGTCCATTTATTGTCACCCATTCCTTCAAAAGCTTTATTACTCACTTTAAATGGTTTTATAAACCCATAATTGATTTTAGGTTGAATATTTTTATATTTTTGTTCAAATAGATTTTAATTGAATGTCTATCTCGGGAAACATGCAGAAAAAGTCATTTATTGACTAGAAAACTCAATTTATAGTGACCCCTGCCTTCGAAAGCCTTATCACTCGCTTTAAATAGTTTTATAATCTCATAATTGATTTTAATTTGAATGTTTTTACATTTTTTGTTAAAATAGATTATAATTGAATGTTTACCTCTAGAAACGTAAAGGAAAAGACGGTTATTGGCATGAAAAGTCCATTTACAGTCACCAATTCCTTCAAAAGCCTTATTACTTCCTTTAAATAGTTTTATAATCTCATAATCCATTTCAAGTTGAATTCTTTAGCATTTTTGGTTAAAATAGATAATAATTGAATGTCTGCCTTGAGAAATGTAAAAAAAAGGCATTCATCGGTAAAAAAAGTCCATTTATAGTCACCAATTCCTCCAAAAGCCTTATTACTCACTTTAAATGGTTTTATAATCTCAAAATTGATTTTGAGTGAAATTCTTTTATATTTTTAGTTAAAACAAATTATAATTAAATGTTGACCTCGGAAAACTTGAAGACAAAGCCATTCATTGGTAAGAAAAGTCCATTTGTTGTCATCCATTCCTTCAAAAGCCTTATCATTCACTTTAAATAGTTTTATAAGCTCATAATTGATTTTA
>NW_018399768.1:19835-20320 GCF_002168275.2 Theobroma umbraticum | reverse complement strand
TTTTATATTTTTTGTTAAAACAGATTATGATTGAATATCTGCCTTGGAAAACATGAAGAAAAAGCTATACATTGACTAGAAAAGTCTATTTATAGTCACCCATTCCTTCAAAGCCTTATTACTAACTTTAAATAGTTTTATAATCCCATAATTGATTTTAGGTTGAATATTGTTACATTTTTAGTTCAAATAGATTTTAATTGAATGTCTATCTTGGGCAACATGAAGAAAAAAACCATTTATTGTGTAGAAAAGATAATTTATAGTCACTTATACCTTTGAAAGCCTTATTACTAACTTTAAATAGTTTTATAATCTCATAATTAGTTTTAAGTTGAATTTTATTACTTTTTTGGTTAAAAAAGATTATAATTGAATGTCTACCTCCAGAAACGTAAAGAAAAAGGTAGTCATTGGCAAGAAAAGTTCATTTACAATCACCCATTCTCTTAAGAAAAGTTCGTTTTAAATGGTTTTATAATCTC
>NW_018399768.1:19698-19825 GCF_002168275.2 Theobroma umbraticum | reverse complement strand
TTAAGTTGAATTTTTTTTACATTTTAGGTGAAAATAGACAACAATTGAATGTTTGCCTCAAGAAATGTAAAGCAAAAGGCATTCATTGGCAAGAAAAATCTATTTATAGTCACCCATTCCTTCAAAA
>NW_018399768.1:19476-19684 GCF_002168275.2 Theobroma umbraticum | reverse complement strand
TTAACTAGTTTTATAATCTCGTAATTGGTTTTAAGTTAAATTTTTTTACATTTTTTGTTCAAACAAATTCTAATTGAATGTTTGTCTCTGGAAACATGAAGAAAAAGGCATTCATTGGTAAGAAAAGTTTATTTATAGTCACCTATTCCTACAGAAGCCTTATTACTCGCTTTAAATGGTTTTATAATCTGAAAATTGATTTTAAGTT
>NW_018399768.1:19264-19376 GCF_002168275.2 Theobroma umbraticum | reverse complement strand
ATTAAATGTTTGGCTCTAGAATCATTAAGAAAAAGGCATACATTGGTGAGAAAGGTTAATTTATAGTCACCCATTCCTTCGAAAGCCTTATTACTCGCTTTAAATAATTTTA
>NW_018399768.1:18872-19110 GCF_002168275.2 Theobroma umbraticum | reverse complement strand
GAAGAAAAAGGCATTCATTGATACAAAAAGTGCATTTATAGTTACTCATTCCTTCAAAAATCTTATCATTCAATTTAAATGGTCTTATAATCTCGTAATTGATTTTAAGTTGAATATTTTAACATTTTTGATTAAAATAGATTATAATTGAACGTTTGCCATAACAAAAGTGAGGTAAAAGGCATTCATTGGTAAGAAAAGTCCCTTAATAGTCACCCGTTCCTTCAAAAGCCTTATT
>NW_018399768.1:18668-18862 GCF_002168275.2 Theobroma umbraticum | reverse complement strand
AATGGTTTTATAATCTCAAATTTGATTTTAAATTAAATTTTTTTCATTTCTAGTTAAAACATATTATGAATGGATGTTTACCTCAAGAAACGTGAGGAAAGAGCCATTCATTGACAAAAGAAGCCCATTTATATTCACCCATTCCTTCGAAAGCTTTATTACTTGCTTTGAATGATTTTATAATCTCATAATTG
>NW_018399768.1:18545-18658 GCF_002168275.2 Theobroma umbraticum | reverse complement strand
GAATTTTTTTACATTTTTGGTTAAAATAGATTATGATTGAGTATCTACCTTGGGAAGCATGAAGAAAAAACTATACATTGAGTAGCAAAATCTATTTATAGTCACCCATTCCT
>NW_018399768.1:18273-18535 GCF_002168275.2 Theobroma umbraticum | reverse complement strand
TATTACTAACTTTAAATAGTTTTAGAATCCAATAATTGATTTTAGGTTGAATTTTATTACATTTTTAGTTCAAGTAGATTTTAATTGAATGTCTGTATTGGGAAACATGAAGAAAAGGCCATTTATTGAGTAGAAAAGTCAATTTATAGTCTCTTATGCCTTCGGAAGCCTTATTACTCACTTTAAATGGTTTATAATGTCATAATTAATTTTAATTAGAATTTTTTTTACATTTTTGGTGAAAACAAACCATAATTCAATG
>NW_018399768.1:18090-18173 GCF_002168275.2 Theobroma umbraticum | reverse complement strand
GATTTTAAGTTAAATTGTTTTTACATTTTTAGTTAAAACAGACTATAATTGAATGTTTGCCTTGAGGCACGTGAAGCTAAAAG
>NW_018399768.1:17976-18080 GCF_002168275.2 Theobroma umbraticum | reverse complement strand
CAAGAAAAGTCTATTTATAATTGTTCATTCCTTCAAAAGCCTTATTTCTAACTTTAAGTAGTTTTGTAATCTCAAATTTGATTTTAAGTTGAATATTTTTACAT
>NW_018399768.1:17846-17966 GCF_002168275.2 Theobroma umbraticum | reverse complement strand
AACAGATTATAATTGAATGTCTGCCTTAAAAAACGTGAAGAAAAAATCATTCATTGACTAGAAACGTCCATTTATAGTCACACGTGTCTTCAAAAGCCTTATTACTCGCTTTAATTAGTT
>NW_018399768.1:17621-17751 GCF_002168275.2 Theobroma umbraticum | reverse complement strand
CACATTTTTTGTTAAAACAGATTATAAATGATTGTTTTTCCTGAGAAGTGTGAGAAAAAAGGCATTCATTGGTAAAAAACGTCCATTTATACTCACCCATTCCTTCAAAAGCCTTATTACTCGCTTTAAA
>NW_018399768.1:17295-17438 GCF_002168275.2 Theobroma umbraticum | reverse complement strand
TAGGTTGAATATTTTTACATTTTTGGTTCAAATAAATTTTAATTGAATGTCTATCCTAGGAAACATGAACAAAAACCTATTTATTGACTAGAAAAGTCAATTTATAGTCACTCATGCCTTCGAAAGCCTTATTACTCGCTTTA
>NW_018399768.1:16709-16885 GCF_002168275.2 Theobroma umbraticum | reverse complement strand
GATTGAATGTCTGCCTTGAGAAACATGAAGAAAAAACTATTCATTAATTAGAAATGTCCATTTATAGTCACCCATTCTTTCAAAAGCTTTATTACTCAATTTAAATAGTTTTATAAACCCAAAATTGATTTTAGGTTGAATATTTTTATATTTTTTATTCAAATAGATTTTAATTG
>NW_018399768.1:16030-16144 GCF_002168275.2 Theobroma umbraticum | reverse complement strand
TTGAATTTTTTATATTTTTTATTAAAATAAATTATAATTAAATGTTGACCTCGGGAAACCTAAAGACAAAGCCATTCATTAGCAAGAAAAGTCTGTTTGTAGTCATCCATTCCT
>NW_018399768.1:15769-15930 GCF_002168275.2 Theobroma umbraticum | reverse complement strand
TCCTTCAAAAGCCTTATTACTCACTTTAAATGGTTTTATAATCTCAAATTTGATCTTAAGTTGATTTTTTTTACATTTTTTGTTAAAACATGTTATAATTGAGTGTCTGCCTCAGGAAACATGAAGAAAAAGCCATTCATTGGCAAGAAAAGTCCATTTAT
>NW_018399768.1:15528-15674 GCF_002168275.2 Theobroma umbraticum | reverse complement strand
CTATAACTGAATGTATGCCTGGGGAGACATGAAGAAAAAGCTATTCATTGACTACAAAAGTCCATTTATAGTCATCCATGCCTTCGAAAGCCATATTACTCGTTTTAAATGGTTTTATCATCTCATAATTGTTTTTAGGTTGAATA
>NW_018399768.1:15307-15446 GCF_002168275.2 Theobroma umbraticum | reverse complement strand
AAGTCAATTTATAGTCACTCATGCCTTCGAAAGCTTTATTACTCGCTTTAAATGATTTTATAATATTATAATTGGTTTTAAGTTAAATTTTTTTACATTTTTGGTTATAACATATTATAATTCAATGTCTACCTGTAAA
>NW_018399768.1:14855-15196 GCF_002168275.2 Theobroma umbraticum | reverse complement strand
CCTCATTACTCGCTTTAAATGATTTTATAATCTCATAATTGATTATAAGTTGAAAGTTTTTACATTATTGGTTAAAACATACAATAATTGAATTTTACCTCGAGAAGCGTGAAGATGAAGGTATTAATTGGCAAGAAAAATTCATTTATAGTAATCCATTCCTTCAAAAGCCTTATTACTAAATTTAAATGATTTTAAAAACTCATAGTTGATTTTAAGTTGAAGTTTTTTACATTTTTTGTTAAAACAGATTATGATTGAATGTTTGTCTTGAGAAACATAAAGAAAAAACTATTCATTAATTAGAAAAGTCCATTTATAGTCATCCATTCCTTCAAAAG
>NW_018399768.1:14618-14845 GCF_002168275.2 Theobroma umbraticum | reverse complement strand
CACTTTAAATAGTTTTATAAACTCATAATTGATTTTAGGTTGAATATTTTTATATTTTTTGTTCAAATAGATTTTAATTGGATGTCTGTCTCAGAAAACACGAAGAAAAAGTCATTTATTGACTAGAAAACTCAATTTATAGCAACCCATACCTTCGAAAGCCTTATCACTCACGTTAAATGGTTTTATAATCTCATAATTGGTTTTAAGTTGAATTTTTTTACATT
>NW_018399768.1:14403-14529 GCF_002168275.2 Theobroma umbraticum | reverse complement strand
AAAGGAAAAGGCAGTTATTGGCAAGAAAAGTCCATTTACAGTCACCAATTCCTTCAAAAGCCTGATTACTCGCTTTAAATAGTGTTATAATCTCATAATCGATTTCAAGTTGAATTTTTTAGCATT
>NW_018399768.1:13886-14056 GCF_002168275.2 Theobroma umbraticum | reverse complement strand
TCCTTCAAAAGCCTTATTACTAACTTTAAACAGTTTTATAATCCCATAATTGATAGTATCTTGGGAAACATGAAGAAAAAGCCTTTCATTGAGTAGATAAGTCAATTTATAGTCAATTATGCCTTCGAAAGTCTTATTACTCACTTTAAATGGTTTTATAATCTCATAAT
>NW_018399768.1:13729-13842 GCF_002168275.2 Theobroma umbraticum | reverse complement strand
TTTCAAGTTGAATTTTTTAGCATTTTTGGTTAAAATACACAATAATTGAATGTCAGTCTTAAGAAGTGTGAAGAAAAAGGCATTCATTGGTAAGAAAAGTCCATTTATAGTCA
>NW_018399768.1:13604-13719 GCF_002168275.2 Theobroma umbraticum | reverse complement strand
CAAAAGCCTTATTACTCACTTTAAATGGTTTTATAATCTTAAAATTGATTTTGAATTGAATTTTTTATATTTTTTATTAAAACAAATTATAATTGAATGTTGACCTTGGGAAACC
>NW_018399768.1:13233-13349 GCF_002168275.2 Theobroma umbraticum | reverse complement strand
GTTGAATATTTTTATATTTTTAGTTCAAATAGATTTTAATTGAATGTCTATCTTGGGAAACATGAAGAAAAAGCCTTTCATTGAGTAGAAAAGTCAATTTATAGTCAATTATTCCT
>NW_018399768.1:12993-13133 GCF_002168275.2 Theobroma umbraticum | reverse complement strand
TAGTCACCCATGCCTTCGAAAGCCTTATTATTCGCTTTAAATAGTTTTATAATCTGATAAATGATTTTAGGTTGAATTTTTTTATGTTTTTGGTTAAAATAGATTATAATTGAATGTTCACATTGGGAAACATGAAGAAA
>NW_018399768.1:12663-12799 GCF_002168275.2 Theobroma umbraticum | reverse complement strand
AATCTTATAATTGATTTTAAGTTAAATTTTTTTACATTTTCGGTTAAAATAGATAATAATTGAATGTCTGTCCTGATAAACATGAAGAAAAAGGTATTTATTAGCAAGAAAAGTCCATTTATAGTAACTCAAGCCT
>NW_018399768.1:11961-12097 GCF_002168275.2 Theobroma umbraticum | reverse complement strand
GAAAAAAAGTCCAATTTATAGTCACCCGTGCCTTCGAAAGCCTTATTACTCGCTGTAAATGGTTTTATAATCTCGTCATTGATTTTGAGTTGAATTTTTTTACTTTTTTCATTAAAACAGATTATAATTTAATGTC
>NW_018399768.1:11699-11838 GCF_002168275.2 Theobroma umbraticum | reverse complement strand
TAAGTTGAATTTTTTTACATTTTTAGTTAAAACAAACTATAATTGAATGTCTACATCTAGAAACATGAAGAAAAAGTCATTCATCAGCAAGAAATGTCCATTTATAGTTATTCTTTACTTCAAAAGCCTTACTACTTAC
>NW_018399768.1:11531-11689 GCF_002168275.2 Theobroma umbraticum | reverse complement strand
TTTATGATCTCATAATTAATTTTAAGTTGAATTGTTTTACATTATTTCTTAAAATAGGCTACAAATGAATGCCTGCCTCAAGGAACGTAATGAAAAAAGCATTCATTGACACAAAAAGTCTATTTATAGTCACTCAAGACTTCAAAAGCCTTGTTGCT
>NW_018399768.1:11277-11431 GCF_002168275.2 Theobroma umbraticum | reverse complement strand
TTTTGAAGGAATGGGCAACTATAAATGGACTTTTTTTGCCAATGAATGCCTTTTGCTTCACATTTCTCGAGGTAAACATTCAATTATAGTCTATTTTAACAAAAATATAAAAGAAATCTAACTTAAAATCAATTATGAGATTATAAAACCATTT
>NW_018399768.1:10797-10907 GCF_002168275.2 Theobroma umbraticum | reverse complement strand
CAACTTAAAATCAATTATGAGATTATAAATCCATTTAAAGTGAGTAACAAGGCTGTTAAAGGAATAGATTACTATAAATAGACTTTGCGTATTAATGAATGTCTTTTTCT
>NW_018399768.1:10366-10518 GCF_002168275.2 Theobroma umbraticum | reverse complement strand
CAATTTTGAGATTATAAAATCATTTAGAGTGAGTAATAAGGCTTTTGGAGGAATGGGTAGCCATAAATAGTCTTTCCTTGCCAATGAATGCCTTTTTCTTCTCATTTCCCAATGTAAGGATTTTATTATAGTATATTTTAACCAAAAATGTA
>NW_018399768.1:10180-10356 GCF_002168275.2 Theobroma umbraticum | reverse complement strand
ACTTAAACTCAATTATAAGATTATAAAACTATTTAAAGTGGGTAATAAGGGTTTGGAGGAATGGGTGATTGTAAATAGACCTTTCTTACCAATGACAATCTTTGCCTTCATGTTGGTCGAGGTAGACGTTCAATTATAATCTATTTTAACCACAAATATAAAAAAATTCAACCAAA
>NW_018399768.1:9988-10170 GCF_002168275.2 Theobroma umbraticum | reverse complement strand
GAGATTATAAAACCATTTAAAGCGAGAAATAAGGATTTTAAAAGAATGAATGACTATAATGGACTTTTCTATTCAATAAATGGTTTTTGTTTCACGTTTTCTGAGGTAAACATTCAATTATAATCTAGTTTAACTAAAAATATAAAAAACTTCAACTTAAAATCAATTATGAGATTATAAAA
>NW_018399768.1:9755-9888 GCF_002168275.2 Theobroma umbraticum | reverse complement strand
ATTTTTTTACTTTTTTTGTTAAAACAGATTACGATTGAATATCTACCCTGGAAAACATGAAGAAAAAGCCATACATTGGCTAGAAAAGTCTATTTATAGTCACTCATTCCTTCAAAAGCCTTATTACTAACTT
>NW_018399768.1:9468-9658 GCF_002168275.2 Theobroma umbraticum | reverse complement strand
GTTGAATATTTTTATATTTTTAGTTCAAATAGATTTTAATTGAATGTCTATCTTAGGAAACATGAAGAAAAAGCCTTTCATTAAGTAGAAAAGTCAATTTATAGTCAGTTATGCGTTCAAAAGTCTTATTACTCATTTTAAATGGTTTTATAATCTCATAATTAGTTTTAAGTTGAATTTTTTTACTTTT
>NW_018399768.1:8985-9133 GCF_002168275.2 Theobroma umbraticum | reverse complement strand
TAAATGGTTTTAGAATCTTATAATTGATTTTAAGTTGAATTTTTTTACATTTTCGGTTCAAAAAAATTATAATTGAATGTCTGTCTCAAGAAATATGAAGAAAAGGCATTCATTGGCAAGAAAAGTCTATTTATAGTCACCCATTCCT
>NW_018399768.1:8473-8717 GCF_002168275.2 Theobroma umbraticum | reverse complement strand
TTTATAATCTCATAATAGATTTTAGGTTGAATTTTTTTACAGTTTTGGTTAAAACAGATTATGATTGAATGTCTACCTTAGGAAAGGTAAAGAAAAAGCCATTCATTTATTAGAAAAGTCTACTTATAGTCACTCATGCCTTCGAAAGCCTTATTACTTGATTAAATTGATTTTATAATCTCATAATTGATATTAAGTTGAATTTTTTTCACATATTTGGTTAAACCAGATTATAATTGAATTT
>NW_018399768.1:8357-8463 GCF_002168275.2 Theobroma umbraticum | reverse complement strand
AAACATGAAGGAAATGGTAGTCATTAGAGAAAAAAGTCCATTTATAGTCACCCATTCCTTCGAAAGCCTTATCACTCGCTTTAAATGGTTTTATAATCTCATAATT
>NW_018399768.1:8152-8257 GCF_002168275.2 Theobroma umbraticum | reverse complement strand
TTATGACTCACTTTAAATAGTTTTATAATCTCATAATAGATTTTAGGTTGAATTGTTTTACAGTTTTGGTTAAAACAGATTATGATTGAATGTCTACCTTGGGAA
>NW_018399768.1:7963-8142 GCF_002168275.2 Theobroma umbraticum | reverse complement strand
AAAGCCATTCATTTACTAGAAAAGTCTACTTATAGTCACTCATGCCTTCGAAAGCCTTATTACTCAATTAAATTGAATTTATAATCTCATAATTGATATTAAGTTGAATTTTTTTCACATATTTAGTTAAACCAGATTATAATTGAATTTTTACCTCAAGAAACATGAAGGAAATGGTA
>NW_018399768.1:7565-7715 GCF_002168275.2 Theobroma umbraticum | reverse complement strand
TGCCTTAGGAAACGAGAAGAAAATGGTATTCATTGGTATAAAAAGTCCACTTATAGTCACCCATTCCTTCAAAACCCCTATTTCTCACTTTAAATCATTTTGTAATCTCAAAATTGATTTTAAGTTGATTTTTTTTACATTTTTGGTTAA
>NW_018399768.1:6886-7083 GCF_002168275.2 Theobroma umbraticum | reverse complement strand
ATGCCTTTGAAAGCCTTATTACTCGCTTTAAATGGTTTATAATCTCATAATTTATTTTAAGTTGATTTTTTTTATAGTTTTAATTAAAACAGATTATAATTGCATGTCTATCTTGAGAAACATAAAGAGAAAGGCTATCGTTAGCAAGAAAAGTCTATTTATAGTCACCCATTCCATCAAAAGCCATATTACTCGCT
>NW_018399768.1:6450-6562 GCF_002168275.2 Theobroma umbraticum | reverse complement strand
ATGATTGAATGTTCACTTTCAGAAACATGAAAAAAGAGCCATTCATTGGCAAGAAAAGCCCATTTATAGTTGCTCCTTCCTTCGAAAGCCTTACTACTCGCTTTAAATAGTT
>NW_018399768.1:6344-6440 GCF_002168275.2 Theobroma umbraticum | reverse complement strand
ATAATTGATTTTAAGATGAATATTTTTATGTTATTAGTTAAAACATATTATAATTGAATGTTTACCTTAGAAAACATGAAGAAAAAGTAATTCATT
>NW_018399768.1:6109-6244 GCF_002168275.2 Theobroma umbraticum | reverse complement strand
AACGAGAAAAAAATGGTATTCATTGGTATAAAAAGTTCACTTATAGTCACCCATTCCTTCAAAACCCCTATTTCTCACTTTAAATGATTTTGTAATCTCAAAATTGATTTTAAGTTGATTTTTTTTACATTTTTG
>NW_018399768.1:5990-6099 GCF_002168275.2 Theobroma umbraticum | reverse complement strand
TTGTAATTGAATGTTTGCCTTGGGAAAGGTCTAGAGAAAGCTATTCACTAGCAAGAAAAGCCCATTTATAGTCATCAATTCCTTCAAAAGCCTTATTACTCGCTTTAAA
>NW_018399768.1:5393-5631 GCF_002168275.2 Theobroma umbraticum | reverse complement strand
AAAGCCATTCATTGACTAGAAAAGTCCATTTATAGTCATACGTGCCTTTGAAAGTCTTATTACTCGCTTTAAATGGTTTATAATCTCATAATTTATTTTAAGTTGAATTTTTTTATAGTTTTAATTAAAACAGATTATAATTGAATGTCTATCTTGAGAAACATAAAGAGAAAGGCTATCGTTTGCAAGAAAAGTCTATTTATAGTCACCCATTCCATCAAAAGCCATATTACTCGCT
>NW_018399768.1:4873-4991 GCF_002168275.2 Theobroma umbraticum | reverse complement strand
TAGATTATGATTGAATGTTCACTTTCAGAAACATGAAAAAAGAGCCATTCATTGACAAGAAAAGCCCCTTTATAGTTGCTCATTCCTTCGAAAGCCTTACTACTCGCTTTAAATAGTT
>NW_018399768.1:4767-4863 GCF_002168275.2 Theobroma umbraticum | reverse complement strand
ATAATTGATTTTAAGATGAATATTTTTATGTTATTGGTTAAGACATATTATAATTGAATGTTTACCTTAGAAAACATGAAGAAAAAGTAATTCATT
>NW_018399768.1:4548-4667 GCF_002168275.2 Theobroma umbraticum | reverse complement strand
ATAATCTGTTTTAACAAAAAATATAAAAAAATTCAACCTAAAATCAATTATGAGGTCATAAAACCATTTAAAGCAAGCAACAAGGTTGTCGAAGGCTTGAGTTACTATAAATGGACTTT
>NW_018399768.1:4241-4406 GCF_002168275.2 Theobroma umbraticum | reverse complement strand
CAAAAATGTAAAAAAAATTAACTTAAAATCAATTATGAGATTATAAAATCATTTCAAGTGAGTAATCAAGCGTTTGAAAGAATGAGTGATTATAAATAGGCTTTTCTTGTCAATGAATGACTATTTCTTCACGTTTCCCAATGTGAACATTCAATTATAATCTAT
>NW_018399768.1:4035-4231 GCF_002168275.2 Theobroma umbraticum | reverse complement strand
AATATAAAAAAATTCAACCTAAAATCATTTATGAGATTATAAAACTATTTGAAGGAATAATAAGGCCTTCGAAGGCATGGGTAGTCATAAATAGACTTTTTCAGTCAATGAATTACTATTTCTCCTTGTTTCCTAAGACAGACATTCAATTAAAATCTATTGAACTAAAAATGTAAAAATATTCAACCTAAACTCA
>NW_018399768.1:3713-3883 GCF_002168275.2 Theobroma umbraticum | reverse complement strand
GGAATGGGTGACAATAAATGGACTTTTCTAGTAAATGAATGGCTCTTTCTTCACGTTTCCCAAGGTGAACATTCAACCATAATCTTTTTTAACCAAAAATGTAAAAAAAAATCAGCCTAAAATTAATTATGAGATTATAAAACCATTTAAAGTGAGTAATAAAGCTTTTG
>NW_018399768.1:3262-3430 GCF_002168275.2 Theobroma umbraticum | reverse complement strand
GACAATAAATGGAGTTTTCTTGCTAATGAATGGCTTTTTCCTCACCTTTTCTAAAGTAGACATTCAATTATAACTTGTTTTAACCAAAAATGTAAAAAAATTCAACTTAAATTCAATTTTGAGATTACAAAACCATTTAAGGTGAGAAATAAGGCTTTTGAAGGAATG
>NW_018399768.1:3155-3252 GCF_002168275.2 Theobroma umbraticum | reverse complement strand
AATGGACTTTTCTTGCCAATGAATGTCCTTTTCTCCACGTTTCTCAAGGTAAACATTCAATTATATTCTGTTTTAATTAAAAATGTAAAAAAATTTA
>NW_018399768.1:3070-3145 GCF_002168275.2 Theobroma umbraticum | reverse complement strand
AATTATGAGATTATAAAACCATTTAAAGTGAGTAACAAGGCTTTCGAAGGGTTAAGTGACTATAAATGGACTTTT
>NW_018399768.1:2788-3060 GCF_002168275.2 Theobroma umbraticum | reverse complement strand
AATTACTTTTTCTTCACGTTTTCTAAGGTAAACATTCAATTATAATATGTTTTAACCAATAACGTAAAAACATTCATCTTAAAATCAATTATGAGATTATAAAACTATTTAAAGTGGGTAGTAAGACTTTCGAAGGAATGAGCAACTATAAATGGGCTTTTCTTGCCAATGAATGACTTTTTTTTCATGTTTTCGAAAGTGAATATTCAATCATAATCTATTTTAACCAAAAATATAAATTATTCAACCTAAAATCAATTATGAGATTAGAA
>NW_018399768.1:2658-2754 GCF_002168275.2 Theobroma umbraticum | reverse complement strand
TTTCTTGCCAATGAATGGCTTTTTCTTCACGTTTCCTAAAGCAAACATTCAATTATAGTCTATTTTAACCAAAAATATAAAAAAAATTAAACTTAA
>NW_018399768.1:2406-2648 GCF_002168275.2 Theobroma umbraticum | reverse complement strand
GAGATTATAAAACCATTTAAAAAGAGTAATAAGGGTTTTGATGGAATGGGTGACTATAAATGGACTTTTCTTGCTAACGATAGCCTTTCTCTTTATGTTTCTCAAGATAGACATTCAATTATAATCTTTTTTAATTAAAACTATAAAAAATTCAACTTAAAATAAATTGTGAGATTATAAACCATTTAAAGCGAGTAATAAGGCTTTCAAAGGCACGTATGACTATAAATGGACTTTTCTAG
>NW_018399768.1:2284-2396 GCF_002168275.2 Theobroma umbraticum | reverse complement strand
GCTTTTTCATCATGTTTACTAAGGTAGACATTCAATTACAATATGTTTTAACCAAAAATATAAAGATATTCAACTTCAAATCAACCATGAGATTATGAAACTATTTAAAACG
>NW_018399768.1:2191-2274 GCF_002168275.2 Theobroma umbraticum | reverse complement strand
CTCTTGAAAGAATGGGTGACTATAAATAGATTTTTCTAATCAATGAATGGCTTTTTCTTCACATTTCTCAAGGCAGACATTCA
>NW_018399768.1:2062-2181 GCF_002168275.2 Theobroma umbraticum | reverse complement strand
GTTTTATTAAAAATACAAAAAAATTCAACCTAAAATCAATTATGAGATTATACAACCATTTAAATTGAGTAATAAGGTATTTGAAGGAATGAGTGACTATAAATAGACTTTTCTTGCCA
>NW_018399768.1:1936-2052 GCF_002168275.2 Theobroma umbraticum | reverse complement strand
TTTCCTTCACATTTCTTGAGGTAAAAATTCAATTATAATCTAGTTTAGCGAAAAATGTAAAAAACTTCAACTTGAAATCAATTAAGAGATTATAAAATCATTTAAAGCGAGTAATA
>NW_018399768.1:1812-1926 GCF_002168275.2 Theobroma umbraticum | reverse complement strand
AGGAATGGGTGACTATAAATGGGCTTTTCTTGCTAGTGAATGGCTTTATCTAGACCTTTCCTGAGGTAAACATTCAATTACAATTTTTTTAACTAAAAATGTAAAAAAAATCAA
>NW_018399768.1:1689-1802 GCF_002168275.2 Theobroma umbraticum | reverse complement strand
ATTTTGAGATTATAAAATCATTTAAAGTGAGAAATAGGGGTTTTGAAGGAATGGGTGACATAAGTGGACTTTTTATACCAATGAATACCATTTTCTTCTCGTTTCCTAAGGCA
>NW_018399768.1:1311-1466 GCF_002168275.2 Theobroma umbraticum | reverse complement strand
AAGGCTTTTGAAGGAATGGGTGACTATAAATACACTTTTCTTGCCAATGAATGCCTTTTCTTCATGTTTCTTGAGACAGACATTCAATTATAATTTTTTTGAACCAAAAATGTAAAAAAATTCAACTTAAAATCAATTATGAGATTCTAAAACCA
>NW_018399768.1:923-1050 GCF_002168275.2 Theobroma umbraticum | reverse complement strand
AAAGCGAGTAATAAGGCTTTTGAGGGAATAGGTGATTGTAAATGAACTTTTCTTACCAATGACTGCCTTTTCTTCAACGTTTCTCGAGGTAAACATTCAATTATAATATGTTTTAACCAAAAAAGTA
>NW_018399768.1:816-913 GCF_002168275.2 Theobroma umbraticum | reverse complement strand
ACTTAAAACTAATTATGAGATTATAAAACCATTTAAACTGAGCAATAAGACTTTCGAAGGCATAACTGACTATAAATTGACTTTTCTACTCAATAAA
>NW_018399768.1:489-682 GCF_002168275.2 Theobroma umbraticum | reverse complement strand
ATTATAAAACTATTTAAAGTTAGTAAAAAGGCTTTTGAAGGAATAAGTGACTATAAATAGACTTTTGTAGTCAATGTATGGCTTTTTCTTCATGTTTTCCAGGGCAGATATTCAATCGTAATCTGTTTTAACAAAAAAAGGAAAAAAATTCAACTTAAAATCAATTATGAGCTTATAAAACCATTTAAAGTGA
>NW_018399768.1:334-464 GCF_002168275.2 Theobroma umbraticum | reverse complement strand
TGACTACAAACGGACTTTTCTTGCTAATGAATGGCTTTGTCTTTAGGTTTCCCATGGTCAACATTTAATTATAATTTGTTTTAATAAAAAATATAAAAAATTCAACTCAAAATCAATTTTGAGATTATAA
>NW_018399768.1:0-117 GCF_002168275.2 Theobroma umbraticum | reverse complement strand
AGGAATTGGTGACTGTAAATGGACTTTTCTTGCCAATAACTGCCTTTTCCTTTATGTTTCTAGAGATAGACATTCAATTATAATCTATTTTAACAAAAAATGTAAAAAAATTCAACT
>NW_018399767.1:981-1200 GCF_002168275.2 Theobroma umbraticum | reverse complement strand
CAATTATTGTCTGTTTTAATTATAAATATAAAAATATTCAACTTAAAATCAATTGTTAGATTATAAAACCATTAAAAGCTCGTAATAGGCCTTTTGAAGGATTGGGAGGCTATATATGAACTTTTCTTGCCAATGAATGCTTCTTTCTTCATGTTTCTTTGTTCAACATTCAATTATAGTCTGTTTTAATAAAAAATGTAAAAAAATTCAACCTAAAAT
>NW_018399767.1:697-856 GCF_002168275.2 Theobroma umbraticum | reverse complement strand
ATGGACTTTTCTTGTCAATGAATGCTCTTTTCTTCATGTTTCCCGAGATAGATACTCAATTATAGTCTATTTTAATCAAAAATGTAAAAACATTCAACTTAAAATCAATTGTTAGATCATAAAACCATTTAATATGAGTAATAAGGCTTTTGAAGGAAT
>NW_018399767.1:115-230 GCF_002168275.2 Theobroma umbraticum | reverse complement strand
TGAAGGAATGAGAGGCTGTAAATAGACTTTTCTTGCCAATGAATGCCTTTTTTTATGTTTTTCAAGGGAGACATTCAATTATACTTTGTTTTAATGAAAAATGTAAAAACAATTA
>NW_018399767.1:0-105 GCF_002168275.2 Theobroma umbraticum | reverse complement strand
CAATTATGAGATTATAAAACCATTTAGAAATAGTAAAAAGGCTATTGAAGGACTAGAAGGCTATAAATAGACTTTTGTTATCAATAAATTCATTTTTCTTCATGG
>NW_018399766.1:1394-1528 GCF_002168275.2 Theobroma umbraticum | reverse complement strand
GGAGGCTATAAATGGGTTTTTCTTGTGAATGAATGCTTTTTTCTTCACGTTTCTCAAGGTAGACATTTAGTTGTAGTTTACTTTAATCAGAAATATTAAAAAATTCAACTTAAAATCAATTATGAGTTTATAAA
>NW_018399766.1:1098-1212 GCF_002168275.2 Theobroma umbraticum | reverse complement strand
ACATTAGCTTGTAGTCTATTTTAACCAAAAGTATTAAAAAATTTAACTTAAAATCAATTTTGAGTTATAAAACTATTTAAAGCGAGTAATAAGCCTTTTGAAGGAATAGGAGAC
>NW_018399766.1:975-1088 GCF_002168275.2 Theobroma umbraticum | reverse complement strand
CTTTTCTTGCCAATGAATGATTTTTTCTTCACGTTTCTAGAGGTAGACATTCAGCTGTACTCTGCTTCAACCAAAAATATTAAAAAATTTAACTTAAAATCAATTATGAGATT
>NW_018399766.1:883-965 GCF_002168275.2 Theobroma umbraticum | reverse complement strand
TTAAAGCAAGTAATAAGGCTTTTAAAGGAATGGGTGACGATAAATAGACTTTTCTTGCCAATAAATTCTTTTTGCTTCATGT
>NW_018399766.1:755-873 GCF_002168275.2 Theobroma umbraticum | reverse complement strand
AGACCTTCAATTATAATCTGTTTTAACCAATAATATAAAAAAACATCAACCTATATTCAATTTTAAAATTAGAAATCCATTTAAAACGAGTAATAAGGCTTTTGAAGGAATAGGAGAC
>NW_018399766.1:610-745 GCF_002168275.2 Theobroma umbraticum | reverse complement strand
CTTTTCTTGCCAATGAATGATTTTTTCTTCACGTTTCTAGAGGTAGACATTTAGTTATAGTCTGCTTTAACTAAAAAATAAAAAAATTAAAATTAAAATTAATTATGAGATTATAAAACTATTTAAAGCGATTAA
>NW_018399766.1:0-141 GCF_002168275.2 Theobroma umbraticum | reverse complement strand
AGGAGACTATATATGGGCTTTTCTTACCAATGAATGTTTTTTTCTTTATGTTTCTCAAGGTAGACATTTCATTGTGGTCTATTTTATCCAAAAGTATTCAAAAATTCAACTTAAAATCAATTATGAGATTATAAAACCATT
>NW_018399765.1:0-5115 GCF_002168275.2 Theobroma umbraticum | reverse complement strand
CTAGGGAAAAAAACCCTCCTCGATCTACAAAATTAAACTACAACCATCTAATATATATACCCAAACGAAATGAAAGAAGGAAACAAAGGAAGAGGGATTTCTCGAGGAAATTTCGGCTCCTTACCTGTGGTTGCTCGATTTCAGATCTTCTTCTGAGTCTCTCTCTCTTCACCACTCTCTTTCTCTCTCTAAAAAGCTCTGTTCTTTTTTTCTCTCGATTATTTTCTCTCTATCCTTATCTTACAGGTGTACGGTAGGGAGTGCCCTCGTGCTTACAAACGACTCGAGAGAAGCGTGTGGGTGCATTAAAAGAGCCGTGCTCGGGAAGTATCATAGGGTCGATAGAAAGTGTTCGACTCCCGCTGCATTGCTTCGCGTGTTCAACACGAACCAATTGCAAGGTAGCACATTCGGGAGCGTGAGCGGGACGTCCAAGTGCAGGTTATAGGGCTCGACTGTGGAGGGGAGCTTTGACTGTGGGGTTTCGGGATTTTTCCCACCCGAAGACAGGGAGCGTGTGTGCACCTGCGGGGTGTTTCATAAGTCAAGTAACCGGAGGGGTATCACACGCGGCGGTGTCTCCGCTGAGGTGGACGACTGGACTACTACTGCTTGAAATTTAGGGGTCAAAAATTCCAATGGATGAATTGCCAATTTGGAGTACAGGTGTGCGCGGTCGGTCGGACTGATTCCGCTGATGCTTTTATCCGTTGGGTGTAGGTTTTTACTCGGTTCATTAAAATATTAAAATATATTTTTAAAATTAACATTTTAATATTTTATTTTAAAAATTAAAATTAATATCATCTCGGCTTAATGGAATCCGAGCATAAGAAGTCATTCTCATGACCCGGCGAGTCACTTAACCCATAGACAAAGTTTAATTTCAACACCAGAAAAGTTTTTGTTAAGAAAAATTTAGAAAAGTGTTACCTTAGACAAAAAAAAGAAAAGCTCCTCGCAAACAACATTTTTACTGTACAGAGGAGTAGTTATACACCCTTCATTAAAAGTGTATAAACGTCCATCAAAAGCAACTTAATCAAATTAACCGATAAATTTCAATTAATTCAATTCGGTTAATTTAGTTAAATTGATAAGTCAGTTATGAATTTCAGCTAAGTGAAGTATGTTAGGTTAAAAAAATAAAACTTGTTATCCGACTTAACCAACATTGAATTTAATACATTTCCAAAGATTTTTTTTGCATGTATTCACTTACACAGTTTTTTCATGTTTATATATGAATAAATTTCTAATGCTAAAAAAATTTCATCATCAAGACATCAAAGCAACAAAGAATAAAATATATTCAAATTTCTAATGCCAAAAAATCAATTTATATGATAAATCTTTTTTTAGACATTAATATCATGTCATTGATATAAGAAATCTATATAAAATTAAACATAATGCAATATATGATGAAACTATATGAAAATTTTGTTATTAATATATCAAGTTATTGATATGTTAATATATTAATATAACTTATTATACTAGCTTATCTTATATTATTTTATATAAATGATTTTAACATCATATATATAATGCTTAGAGCTTGACACGTGGTTTTATTATTTTTGAGCTTCTAAGGAGTATTTTTTGGCTTTTCCAATAGCTGATGGATGGATAGGTTTTTGTTAGATGTTGAGGTCTCCGTGACTTTTCCTTTAAAATTGGACGTCAGTTCGAGTTTTCATTCCTCTTTTTCCTTTTTTCTATTTTTTTTCCTTTCTTTGTTCTTTTGTCCCTTACAACCACCTGGGCCTTTCTGTTTTCTCTTTCTTTCCACTTTTGACTCCTTTTACGGATAGCATTTATTTACACGATGCTCTCTTTGGCCAGACCTCTGCCTTTGGGGTATGGACAATGGTTTGCACGTTGTTTTCTTCTAATTCGAGGACTCACGGCTTTCTTTTTCTTTTGTTCATTTTTGTTTATGGGTTTTCACTAGTGGCGATGCTCCCTCTCTCTGTTTTCTTAACAGCCCACTTCTTCTCTCTCTTTGTTGACGGTGGCACTTTTTTTTTGTTTTGGTATTTCGTTTTTAAATGGTTCCAGAAAGGTTTTCTCTAACTAACGTTTGTTTTTATGCTGTCTTTTTCATATCTTCTACAGAGGTTTTCCATCACCCACAGGGGTGTTTCTTTGTGTTTTTGTATTTCTTTTTTTCGAGCTTTTCCAAAGGCCGCATTGTCATGACCTAGTCTCGGGCTATGGTCAGTGCTAGAGCCCAAGTTGCATACCCCACCATGCAAGCATTGCAATCCCACGTAACCTTTACATATTTGTATATGGGATACCAACCTATATACGTATAACCAACCTGTATACGTATAACTATCCACCTATATATATGTTTCTATGTCCAATACATCAACACAATGCACATCCATGTGCCTTAGCCTTAGTCATTCACTATATGTACAACATATACATACATATACATAACCATCCTCAAAGGTCATAGTTTGTGAGCCAACTTGTGGTTGCCTACTCATATACATACATACATACATACATCCAACATCTGTCAAACACAAATGGACATATGACTAGCTAGTAGAGCAACTTAACTTTAGGAAAGGTCTATTGAATGCCATGGCCACTGGTGCATCAAAAGAGTGAGTGAGGATCCCCCTGAAAATGCTATGATCCCGCTCCCTCCAGATTTGAAAACCAAAACATGCAATTTGAAAATGGTTAGCATTAACTTAATGAGAGACAGTAGAAGGGAACAAGCAATATATGGAAGGATTTAATAAACTTTGTTGTTTTCCTTTAAAACCATGCATTTTTACTTTAAAAATCCAAAACCATGAAGCACCCAAGTCCAATCTTCATATGCACATGCCATATAGGAGTTAAATCACATATTGAAAGAATTCACTAGTTCATATTAGGTGGCCAAAGCATTCTCGCCGGAAAACAAGGTAGAACATAATAATTTTGGTGAAAACAGACAATAAAAATTGATACGTTATGAACAAGTATCAATACTTTTGGTATAAAATACCTTAAAACACCATTCTATTCAAAAAGTATTGATACCTGTTCATGAGGTATCGATACCTCATTCAAAATCTATAAATTTCTTGAGCTTTTAGCTTTTAAACTTATTCAAACCATTTCCTTTGAAAAGTAAAGTCTATAGACACATTTCATAGTCCTTAAAACTTGTTTTCACTTTACCAAACTCAAGAAATTGAAATCCACAACTCAATGTTGGTCCCTAGGTGTGTGCTACAGGGGGTGAATAGCATTTTCTAAATGTCACTAATCTTAACTTCTAATTTTGAGCTTGTTAAAAGTAGATGATAACGATTTGAAAACTAGATAAAAGGATCATTTAAAGGAGAATGAAAAGAACGAATAAAAGAGGATAGACAATGCACAAAGATTTATAGTGGTTTGGTTTCTTTGACTTACATGCACTACGTTGATCTTCCAATCAAGGATTTTCAAATCAATTTACTAGAATCGGTGGAATTTCCAAGCTTTCACCAAGCTTTCACAATGATTTTTCACAGGCTCAGGCACAACCTTTAACAATGGTTTTTCCCGAGATTAACCAAAATCCTAAACTAACTTTTCTAAGGCTAAGTTAAAACCTATGATAGCAAGCAAGCTAACCCAAGCTTGATTAATCTCCTTAGAGTGCCCCGTACACTCTAAGTAATTAAGGAATATAGATATGAAAAAGTACCTATGATCACTAACTTGATCTAAATGGTACAATATGAAGTGTTTAACTTTATTACAAAGATTGGAATGAAACGCAAAAAGAATTGAGAGAATTTTTGGTATTTTGGGCTCTTTTTTGTCCTTGGAAGCATCTCTTGATCTTCTTAGCCATTAGAGATGTCTTTTATACTTGAAAAATCAACTCTAATAGATATTGATAGCTTCAGACCGTTAAAAACAATTTTAAACCCTTTCTAGCCATTAGTTTGTCTTTAGACATTCAAATCAAATTCTTTGACAGTGAGCTTTTAGCTGAATAACTATACTTCTTAGTTGATTAAGTTTTCTTTGTCTCGCAATATGCTTTACTTTGTTAATCGGTTAAGTAAGACTTTAACCGATTAAAAGCTTACTGTCTTTGAAGCAGCCAAATTCACTTTTGAATTTTGGCTGACTAACTCCCTTGGTTATTTGACTAAGAGGCTTCTATTTGTAGCTCCTTTGTAACTTCTTGTTCTGATAAGTTTTGATGTTTACTTTCAAGTAATTAATTTATCATTTACATACATTTTTATCCTACACACTCAAGTAGTATAGTTAGACATTAATGAATGGGAATGTTTTGTTATCATTAAAAACTTATGAATCCAACAATCTCCCCTTTTTTTTATGATAACAAACATCCCTTGATTAAGAACATAGTGTCTATTCGCTTCTTTTGTACTGCACATGATAAGGAATTGCTCCCTCTAAGTGTGTGCTCCCCCTTAATGTATGCATGATATTTTCAAGTTAAGGTAAGCATGCAATGTGATTGCGTGGTGTTGTGTTGGCATTGATGATTTGATAGAATATGGATTGTATGTTAAATAATTATAAGTAAGGGTTAATGAAAGCAATGAGATTAGGTTACAGAATTATTGATTGATGTGCTGCCATGTATATGAATAAATTAAGTGTATTGAATTTATATGGTTGATAGGAAGTGTATGAGTAAAGAAAACGTGCTATGGTGGCATGCCAGAGGAAGTAACGGGTAATCGACGAGTGGAATTAGTTAGATACGTGCCCAAATCAATAGCGATGTAGCGTCATGCTATTGTAAGGTGAGTAAGGGGTGCGTATTTTAAAAATCTTCGTGCTATATATATAATGATTTACATTAATAAATATTGATGGTTTTTCTAAGTGCAATTATGGATAGTATAAGCTGTTAGCCTTGTTAGGCAATTTCCAACGGATTTATAACGATTTATATTGCTATTGTGGAAAGAATGAGCTGATAGAAACTATAGGAAGTTTATGGGTGCAAATTGTTTGAAAGGAGTTTTGAACATAACTATAGATAAGCCATATATGAGAAGAGTTTTTGAAACCAAGAAACAAGCCTTTCACGATGTTTGTATCAAAATCTGTGCCTTATGTTTT
>NW_018399764.1:3172-3371 GCF_002168275.2 Theobroma umbraticum | reverse complement strand
AAAGGAATGAGAGGCTATAAATGGACTTTTCTTATCAATGAATGATTTTTTCTTTATGATTGTCAAGGCAGATATTCAATTATAGTCTGTTTTCTTAAAAAATGTAAAAAAATTCAACTTAAAATAAATTATGACATTATAAAATCATTCGAAGCGTGTGATAGGGCTTTTGAAGGAATAGGTGACTATAAATGGACTT
>NW_018399764.1:3057-3162 GCF_002168275.2 Theobroma umbraticum | reverse complement strand
TGAATACTTTTTCCTTCACGTTTCTTGAGATAAATATTCAATTATTATATTTTTTAATTAAAAATGTAAAAAATTCAACTTAAAATCGATTACGAGATTATAAAA
>NW_018399764.1:2896-3047 GCF_002168275.2 Theobroma umbraticum | reverse complement strand
TGAGTAATAAGGCTTTTGAAGGTGTGGGAGGCTATAAGTAGACTTCTCTTGCCAATTAATGCTTTTTTCTTCACATTTCTTGAAATAGACATTCAAATATTGTCTGTTTTAATCAAAAATATAAAAAAATTTAACTTAAAATCAATTATTA
>NW_018399764.1:2691-2830 GCF_002168275.2 Theobroma umbraticum | reverse complement strand
TCCTGTGTTCAACATTCAATTATAGTCTGTTTTAATGAAAAATGTAAAAAAATTTAACTAAAATTAATTATGAGATTAGAAAACCATTTAAAGCGTGTAATTAGGCATTTAAAGGAATAAGTGACTATACATGGACTTT
>NW_018399764.1:2367-2534 GCF_002168275.2 Theobroma umbraticum | reverse complement strand
TTCTCAAAACAAACATTCAATTGTAGTCTGTTTTAATGAAAGAGGTAAAAAAATTGAACTTAAAATCAATTATGAGATGAGAAAACTATTCAGAACGAGTAAAAAAGCTGTTGAAGGAATCGGAGGTTATAAATAGACTTTTCGTATCAATGAATGCTTTTTTCTTC
>NW_018399764.1:1608-1849 GCF_002168275.2 Theobroma umbraticum | reverse complement strand
TATAAAACCATTTAGAACGAGTAAAAAGGCTGTTGAAGGACTAGAAGGCTATAAGTAGACTTTTGTTCTAAATGAATGCTTTTTTCTTCACGGTTCTTCAGGTAGATATTCAATTATAGCCTGTTTTAACAAAAAAATGTAAAAAAATTCAACTTAAAAGTAATTATGAGACTAGAAAACCATTTACAGCGAGTAATAAGTCTTTTGAAGGAATGTGTGACTATAAATGGACTTTTCTTGC
>NW_018399764.1:1156-1345 GCF_002168275.2 Theobroma umbraticum | reverse complement strand
TCACGTTTGTCAAGGTAGACGTTCAATTATAGTCTGCTTTAATGAGAAATGTAAAAACTTTCTACTTAAAATCAATTATTAGATTATATACTATTTAAAGCGAGTAATAAGGCTGTTAAAGGAATGGGTGACTATAATGGGCTTTTCTTACCAATGAATGTGTTTATCTTCACGTTTCTTGAGATAGAC
>NW_018399764.1:1019-1140 GCF_002168275.2 Theobroma umbraticum | reverse complement strand
TTTTAATGAAAAATGTAAAAAATTCAACTTAAAATCAATTATGACATCATAAAATCATTTAAATTGAGTAATAAGGCTTTTTAAGGAATAGGTGACTATAAATGGACTTTTCTTGATAATG
>NW_018399764.1:617-744 GCF_002168275.2 Theobroma umbraticum | reverse complement strand
AAGGAATGAGAGGCTATAAATGGACTTTTTTTTATCAATGAATGTTTTTTTCATTATGGTTCTCAAGGCAGACACTCAATTATAACTTGTTTTAACAAAAAATATAAAAAAATTAACTTAAAATAAA
>NW_018399764.1:330-480 GCF_002168275.2 Theobroma umbraticum | reverse complement strand
AGTAATAAGGCTTTTGAAGGAGTGGGAGGCTATAAGTAGACTTTTCTTGTCAATTAATGCTTTTTTCTTCACATCTCTTGAAATAGACATTTAATGATTGTCTGTTTTAATCAAAAATATAAAAAAATTCAACTTAAAATCAATTATTAG
>NW_018399764.1:0-115 GCF_002168275.2 Theobroma umbraticum | reverse complement strand
ATAAATAGACTTTTCTTGTCAATGAATGCTTTTGTCTTCATGTTTCTCGAGATAAACAATTAATTGTTGTCTGTTTTAATCAAAAATGTAAAACAATTTAACTTAAAATCAATTA
>NW_018399763.1:1997-2751 GCF_002168275.2 Theobroma umbraticum | reverse complement strand
AGCCTCATTTTGAAATGAGGAGTAACCTTTTCTTACAAAACCTCTGGGTACGTTTCCTAAAACCTCTATGGACATTCTCAAAATCTCCAGGTACATTCTTATAAAACCTCTAAGTAATTAGAATTAATATTTATTTAAAGTTATACAGCCTCATTTTAAGATAAAGAGCAACCTTTTCTTATAAAAGCTTCGAGTACATCTCTAAAATCTCCATGTACATTTTCTAAAACCTCTAGGCACATTCTCAAAACCTCCAAGTACATTCTTATAAAACCTTCAAGTAATTAGCATTAATATTTCTTTAAAGTTACATAGCCTCATTTAGAGATAAAAATCGACCTTTTTCTTGTATCTCTAGGTGCATTTTCTAAAACCTCCAAGTACATTTTCAAAATTTTCGAGTACATTTCCAAAACCTCCAAGTACATTCTCAAAATATTTGGGTATATTATTATGGAACCTCTAAGTAACTAGTGTTAATAGTTTTTTAAAGTTACGTAGCCTTATTTAGAGATGAGAAGCAATATTTTTCTTATAAAATCGTCAGCTACATCTTCGAAACCTTTGGGTACATTGTCCAAAACCTCTGGATAATCATTTATTTACTTTAAAGTTGTGGAGCCTTCATAAAAGGAGTTGTGGAGCCTTTAAATGAGGAGCATTTTTGTAACAACCACTCCTCGATCGCTACCAACATCTAAATCTTGCAAGAAAACCGGCCAAGTCCTGAACAAGCTTTAATTGAAACTTTAGT
>NW_018399763.1:1321-1450 GCF_002168275.2 Theobroma umbraticum | reverse complement strand
TCATAATGCAATACTTTCCTTGACAAAACGATGCTGAAAACAAGCGTAGTAAAATAAAATTTCTATCATCGAAATTATCTATTGCATTCAAAAATACAATAGCCGTTTAAAAGCATGCGCACTCCTAAA
>NW_018399763.1:1012-1311 GCF_002168275.2 Theobroma umbraticum | reverse complement strand
TGTAAAGTAATAGTATACATCCACATAAATCAACTCATGATCATTGTATAAAGCATTGAAAGCTTTTAATCAAATAGGGGACCTACGGAAAACATTAACTCTCCACCATGCAAAAGAGTGCGAACCTCAAAACTCTTAAGGATCTTGAGTAAGTAACCATAGATAATCATCCTATGGTCTTCCATGTAATAACAATCTAAGAGGCCTACCTCTACCAGATTCCTACAACCATGGCAGTCTCGATAAAGTTGGATGACATCAGAGAAATCATGTGGTCGCAACCACATATATTAACTTGT
>NW_018399763.1:675-942 GCF_002168275.2 Theobroma umbraticum | reverse complement strand
ATAATCACAGACTATGGCCTAACCACATCTAATAGCCCATCAGCGACCCAAAAGTTCTCTAGCTAGACCTCACTTGTGCAAAAAGGTCACACTATCACCCTATGATATTCGACCTACTCTCGATGCTCTTGGTTTGTCAAAACCTTTTTTAAAATCAAATTTAATTTTCCAATACTTTTGTTTTAAATCATTTAAAAACAGGGTTCAGTAACCTTTCAAATTGCATTTCACATTAAAATGAATGGTGTTAACATTTGCATAAAGATC
>NW_018399763.1:448-565 GCF_002168275.2 Theobroma umbraticum | reverse complement strand
TGTCACACAAAGACACAAGGCAGGGATTTGATGTAAAACATTGCAAAAAGGCTTATTTCTCAATTTCTAAAACACTTTACGTATATGTGTGTGTGTGTATATATATATATATATATA
>NW_018399763.1:140-243 GCF_002168275.2 Theobroma umbraticum | reverse complement strand
TTACAATGGCGGGATATTATTTCGCCACTAATATTTCCTCAAATGCTTACTCTACGCTTGTAGCAATAATCCTTACTTTGTCAACTTCTTGACATCATTTCAA
>NW_018399763.1:0-130 GCF_002168275.2 Theobroma umbraticum | reverse complement strand
TTAATGAGCTTTGCTGCCATTATATTCTGCACTTGTTGTTTGTATTTAATTCTATACTTTCATCTCTTATTCTTAAGACATAATCGTTTACACTAAATCCTTAGTGTGAACTTTGAATTACACAAACCCG
>NW_018399762.1:977-1070 GCF_002168275.2 Theobroma umbraticum | reverse complement strand
TTTGGTTAGAACAGATTATGATTGAATATCTACCTTAGAAAACATGAAGCAAAAGGTATTCATTGGCAACAAAAGTCCATTTATAGTAACCCA
>NW_018399762.1:857-967 GCF_002168275.2 Theobroma umbraticum | reverse complement strand
AGCCTTATTACTCACATTGAATGGTTCTATAATCTCATAATTGATTTTAGGTTGAAGTTTTTAACCTTTTTTGTTAAAACAGATAATAATTGTATGTTTACCTTGGGAAA
>NW_018399762.1:0-172 GCF_002168275.2 Theobroma umbraticum | reverse complement strand
CACTTTAAATGGTTTTATAATTTCAAAAGTTATTTTAAGTTCAAATTGTTTTACGTTTTTTATTAAAATAAATTAGAATTGAATGTCTAGCTCGAGAAATATGAAAAAAAGTGCAATTATTGGCAAGAAAAGTCCATTTAGAGTCACCCATTCCTTTAAAAGCCTTATTACT
>NW_018399761.1:6966-7105 GCF_002168275.2 Theobroma umbraticum | reverse complement strand
AAAACAGATTATAATTGTATGTCTACCTCAAGAAACATGAATAAAAGGATATCCCTTGGTAAAAAAAGTCCATTTATAGTCACCCATGCCTCCGGAAGCCCTATTACTCGCTTTAAATAGCTTTTATAATCTCATATTT
>NW_018399761.1:5716-6698 GCF_002168275.2 Theobroma umbraticum | reverse complement strand
CGCCTTCAAAAGGCTTTTTACTCGCTTTAAATATTTTTGTAATCTCATAATTGAAAAGTCCATCTATAGTCACCCATGCCTTTGAAAGCCTTATTACTCATTTTATATGTTTTTATAATCTTATAATTGAATTTAAGTTGAATTTTTTTATATTTTTAGTTAAAATAAGTAATAATTGAATGTCTAACTTAGAAAACGTGAAGAAAGAGATATCCATTGGCAAGAAAAGTTTATTTATATTCACCCATACCTTCAAAAGCCTTATTACTCATTTTAAATATTCTTATAATCTTATAATCGATTTTAAATTAAATTTGTTTATATTTTTTATTAAAACAGATTATAATTATATATCTACCTCGAGAAATATGAAGAAAAAGATATGCATTTGCAAGAAAAGTCTATTTACAGTCACCCATATCTTCGAATGCCTTATTTCTCGCTTTAAATAGCTTTGTAATCTCATACTTAATTTTAAGTTGAATTTTTTTATATTTTTTATTAAAATAGATTATAATTAAAGATCTACCTCGGGAAACATGAAAAAAAAGATATTCATTGGTAAGAAAAATTTATTTATAGTCACCCACACCTTCAAAAGCCTTTTTACTAACTTGAAATGTTTTTATAATCTCATAACGGATTTTAAGTTGAATTTTTTTAAATTTTTGGATATAATAGATAATAATTGAATGTCTGCCTCATGAAACGGGAAGGAAAAGATATTCATTGGCAAGAAAAGTCTATTTATTGTCACCTACATCTTCAAAAGGCTTCTTACTCGCTTTAAATATTTTTATAATTTCATAATTAATTTTAATTCAAAAGTTTCTACATTTTTAGTTAAAATAAATAATAATTGAATGTCTACCTTAGAAAACATAAAGAAAGAGATATCCAGTTGTAAGAAAAGTCCATTTATAGTCAACCATGCCTTTAAAAGCCTTATTACTCGCTTGAAATGTTTTTATAATCTCATAAT
>NW_018399761.1:5406-5663 GCF_002168275.2 Theobroma umbraticum | reverse complement strand
ACTGATAATTATTGAATGTCTACCTCAGGAAACATGAAGAAAAATATATCCATTGGTAAGAAAAGTACATTTATAGTCACCCACGCCTTCAAAAGGCTTTTTACTCGCTTTAATTATTTTTATAATCTCACAATGGATTTTAAGTTCAATTTTTTTATATTTTTTATTAAAATAAATAATAATTGAATGTCTACCTTTGTAAACGCGAACAAAAAGATATCCAGTAGCAAGAAAAGTCCATTTATAGTCACCCATGC
>NW_018399761.1:5197-5396 GCF_002168275.2 Theobroma umbraticum | reverse complement strand
CTTATTACTCGCTTTAAATATTTTTATAATCTCATAATTAATTTTAGATTGAATTTTTTTACGTGTTTCATTAAAACTAATGATTATTGAATGTCTACATTAGGAAACATGAAGAAAAAGATATCCATTGGCAAGAAAAGTCTAGTTATAGTCACCCATGCCTTTAAAAGCCTTATTACTCGCTTTAAATATTTTTATA
>NW_018399761.1:4640-4884 GCF_002168275.2 Theobroma umbraticum | reverse complement strand
TTATAGTCACTCATGCCTTAAAAGCCTTATTACTTGCTTTAAATATTTTTATAACCTTATAATTGATTTTAAATTAAATTTTTTTATATTTTTTATGAAAACAAATTATAATTAAATTTCTACCTCGAGAAACGGGAGGAAAAAGATATCATTGGCAAGAAAAGTCCTTCTATAGTCACCCATACCTTCGAAAGCCTTATTACTCATTTTAAATACTTTTATAATCTCATAATTGATTTTAAGT
>NW_018399761.1:4344-4630 GCF_002168275.2 Theobroma umbraticum | reverse complement strand
TCTATTTTTGGTTAAAATAAATAATAATTTAATGTCTAACTTGAGAAACGTAAAGAAAAAGGTATCCATTGGCACGAAAAGTCTATTTATATTCACCCATGCCTTCAAAAACTTTATTACTCGCTTTAAATATTTTTGTAATCTTATAATTAATTCTAAATTAAATTTTTTAGTATTTTCTATTTAAACAGATTATAATTGTATGTCTGCCTTGAGAAACTTGAAAATAAAAATATCCATTGGTAAGAAAAGTTCATTTATAGTCACCCATGCCTTCGAAAGCCTT
>NW_018399761.1:3936-4085 GCF_002168275.2 Theobroma umbraticum | reverse complement strand
TTTTTACTAGCTTTAAATATTTTTATAATCTCATAATGGATTTTAAGTTCAATTATTTTATATTTTTAGTTAAAACAGATAATAATTGAATATTTACATCAAAAAACAGGAAGAAAAATATATTCATTGATAAGAAAAGTCTATTTATA
>NW_018399761.1:3764-3926 GCF_002168275.2 Theobroma umbraticum | reverse complement strand
CCTTCAAAAGACTTTTTACTTGCTTTAAATATTTTTATAATCTCATAATTTATTTAAAGTCAAATTTTTTTACACTTTTGGTTAAAATAAATAATAATTGAATGTCTGCCTCAAGAAATGTGAATAAAAAGATATCTAGTGGTAAGAAAAGTCTATTTATAG
>NW_018399761.1:3393-3754 GCF_002168275.2 Theobroma umbraticum | reverse complement strand
CTTCAAAAGCCTTATTACTCGCCTTAAATGTTTTTACAATCTCATAATTGATTTTAAATTAAAATTTTTTATGTGTTTCATTAAAATAGATAATTATTGAATGCTTGCCTCAGGAAACATGAAGAAAAGGATATTGATTGCCAAGAAAAGTCCATTTATAGTTACCCATGACTTTAGTAGCCTTATTACTCGCTTTAAATATTTTTATAATCTTATACTTGATTTCAAGTTGAATTTTTTTATATCTTTTATTAAAACAGATTATAATTGATTGTTTACCTTGAGAAACGGGAAGAAAAAGATATTTATTGACAAGAAAAGTCTATCTATAGTCACTCATACCTTCGAAAGCCTTATTACT
>NW_018399761.1:3264-3383 GCF_002168275.2 Theobroma umbraticum | reverse complement strand
ATTTTTATAATCTTATAATTGATTTTAAGTTGAATTTTTTTACATTTTGGTTAAAATAAATAATAATTGAATATCTAACTCGGGAAACGTGAAGAAAAAGATATCCATTGGCAAGAAAA
>NW_018399761.1:3012-3254 GCF_002168275.2 Theobroma umbraticum | reverse complement strand
AGTCACCCATGACTTCGAAAGCCTTATTACTCACTTTAAATGGCTTTATAATCTGATATTCTATTTTAAGTTGAATTTTTTTATATTTTTTACTAAAATAGATTATAATTGAATGTCTACCTTTGGAAATATGAAGAAAAAGATATTCATCGGCAACAAAAGTCTATTTATAGTCGCCCACACCTTCAAAAGCCTTTTTATTAGCTTTAAATATTTTTATAATCTCATAATGGATTTTAAGT
>NW_018399761.1:2604-3002 GCF_002168275.2 Theobroma umbraticum | reverse complement strand
TACATTTTTGGTTAAAATAGATAATAATTGAATGTCTACCTAGGAAAACAGGAAGAAAAAGATATTGATTGGCAAGAAAAGTATATTCATAGTCATCCATGCCTTCAAAAGGCTTTTTACTTGCTTTAAATATTTTTATAATCTAATAATTGATTTTAAGTCAAATTTTTTACATTTTTGGTTAAAATAAACAATAATTGAATGTCTACATCGAGAAACGGGAAGAAAAAGATATCTAGTGGCAAGTAAAGTCTATTTATAGTCACCCATGCCTTCAAAAGCCTTATTACTCCCTTTAAATGTATTAATAATCTCATAATTCATTTTGAATTGAATTTTTTTACGTGTTTCATTAAAACAAATAATTATTGAATGTCTGCCTCAGGAAATATGAAGAA
>NW_018399761.1:2484-2583 GCF_002168275.2 Theobroma umbraticum | reverse complement strand
AAGTCCATTTATAGTCACCCATGCCTTCAAAAGTCTTATTACTCGCTTTAAATGTTTTTATAATTTATAATTGATTTTAAGTTAAATATTTTTATATTT
>NW_018399761.1:2184-2474 GCF_002168275.2 Theobroma umbraticum | reverse complement strand
TAGATTATAATTGAATGTCTACCTCGAGAAATGGAAAGAAAAAGATATTCATTGGTAGGAAAAGTCTATCTATACTCACCCTTACCTTCGAAAGCCTTATTACTAATTGTAAATGTTTTTATAATCTCATAATTGATTTGTAGTTGAATTTTTTTACATTTTCGTTTAAAATAAATAATAATTGAATGTCTAACTTGGAAAACATGAAGAAAAAGACATCCATTGACAAGAAAAGTGTATTTATAATCACCCATGCCTTCGAAAGTCTTATTACTCGCATTAAATATTTT
>NW_018399761.1:2060-2174 GCF_002168275.2 Theobroma umbraticum | reverse complement strand
TAATTGATTTTAAGTTGAATTGTTCTATATTTTTTTATTAAAACACATTATTATTGAATATCTACCTCGAGAAACATGAAGAAAAAGATATCCATTGACAAGAAAAGTCCATTT
>NW_018399761.1:1300-1399 GCF_002168275.2 Theobroma umbraticum | reverse complement strand
AAAGATATCCATTAGCAAGAAAAGTCCATTTATAGTCACCCATGCTTTCAAAAGTCTTATTACTCGATTTAAATAATTTTATAATCTTATAATTTATTT
>NW_018399761.1:1222-1290 GCF_002168275.2 Theobroma umbraticum | reverse complement strand
TTTTTTATATTTTTTATTAAAATAGATTATAGTTGAATGTTTATCTCAAGAAACATGAAGAAAAAGAT
>NW_018399761.1:660-1212 GCF_002168275.2 Theobroma umbraticum | reverse complement strand
AAGAAAAGTCCATTTATAGTCACCTAAGCCTTCAAATAGATTATTACTCGCTTTAAATGGTTTTATAATCTCATAATTGACTTAAAGTTGAATTTTTTTATATTTTTTATTAAAACAGATTATAATGGAATGTCAACCTCGGGAAATATGAAGAAAAAGATATCCATTGGCAAGAAAGTCCATTTATAATCACCTATGACTTCGAAAGCCTTATTACTAGCTTGAAATACATTTATAATGTCATAATAGATTTTAAGTTGAATTTCTTTACATTTTTGGTTAAAATAGATAATAATTGAATGTTTGCCTCGTGAAACAGGAAGAAAAAGATATTCATTGGTAGGAAAAGTCTATTTATAGTCACCCACATCTTCAAAAGGCTTTTTACTCGCTTTAAATATTTTTATAATTTCATAATTGATTTTAAGTCGAATGTTTTTACATTTTTTGTTAAAATAAATAATAATTGAATATCTACCTCGGGAAACATGAAGAAAAAGATATCCAGTAGCAAGAAAAGTCCATTTATAGTCACCCATGTCTTCAAAAGCC
>NW_018399761.1:473-650 GCF_002168275.2 Theobroma umbraticum | reverse complement strand
CTTTAAATATTTTTATAATCTCATAATTAATTTTTAATTGAATTTTTTATGTGTTTCATTAAAACTGATAATTTATGAATGTCTACCTCAGGAAACATGAAGAAAAAGATATCTATTGGCAAGAAAAGTCCATTTATATTCACCCACGCCTTCAAAAAGGCTTTTTACTCGCTTTAA
>NW_018399761.1:148-463 GCF_002168275.2 Theobroma umbraticum | reverse complement strand
AATCTCACAATGGATTTTAAGTTTAATTTTTTTACATTTTTGATTGAAATAATTAATAATTGAATGTCTACCTTGGTAAATACGAACAAAAAGATATCCAGTGACAAGAAAAGTCCATTTATAATCACCCGCGCTTTCAAAAGCCTTATTACTCACTTCAAATATTTTTATAATCTCATAATTAATTTTAAATTAAATTTTTTGACGTGTTTCATTAAAATTGATGATTATTGAATGTCAACCTCAAGAAACATGAAAAAAAAATCCATTGGCAAGAAAAGTCCATTTATAGTCACTCATGCCTTTAAAAGCTTT
>NW_018399761.1:0-122 GCF_002168275.2 Theobroma umbraticum | reverse complement strand
TCTCATAATTGATTTTAAATTAAATTTTTTTATGTGTTTCATTAAAACTGATAATTATTGAATGTCTACCTCAGGAAACATAAAGAAAAAGATATCCATTGGCAAGAAAAGTCCATTTATAG
>NW_018399760.1:3976-4087 GCF_002168275.2 Theobroma umbraticum | reverse complement strand
TACTATAATTGAATGTCTATCTCGAGAAACGTGAAGAAACAAGCATTTATCTACAACAAAAGTCCATTTAGAATCACCTATTCTTTCAAAAGGCTTATTACTCGCTTTAAA
>NW_018399760.1:3494-3620 GCF_002168275.2 Theobroma umbraticum | reverse complement strand
TATAATCTGATAATTGATTTTAAGTTGAATTTTTTTACATTTTTGATTAAACACGCTATAATTGAATATCTCCCATGAGAAACGTGAAGAAACAAGCATTTATTGACAAGAAAAGTCCATTTAGAG
>NW_018399760.1:3189-3305 GCF_002168275.2 Theobroma umbraticum | reverse complement strand
TTATAACATACTATAATTGAATGTCTGCTTGGAGAAACGTGAAGAAACAAGCATTTTTGAGAAAAAAAAGTCCATTTAGAGTCACCCATTCCTTCAAAAGGCTTATTACTTGCTTT
>NW_018399760.1:2909-3028 GCF_002168275.2 Theobroma umbraticum | reverse complement strand
TTTTATATTTTTCTTTAAAACAGACTATAGTTGAAAGCCTGCCTCAGGAAAGGTGTAGAAAAAGCCATTCATTGGGATGAAAAATCTATTTTTAGTCACCCATTCTTTCGAAAGCCTTA
>NW_018399760.1:2798-2899 GCF_002168275.2 Theobroma umbraticum | reverse complement strand
CAAATGATTTTATAATCTAATAATTGATTTTAAGTTTAATTATTTCCCATTTTTGTTTAAAATAGATAATAATAGAATATCTAACTCGAGAAACATGCAGA
>NW_018399760.1:2600-2698 GCF_002168275.2 Theobroma umbraticum | reverse complement strand
GTAATAAGCCTTTTGAAGGAATGGGTGACTATAAATGGACTTTTCTTCTCATTCCATGGCTTTTTCTACACATTTCTCGATATAGACATTCAATTATT
>NW_018399760.1:2364-2590 GCF_002168275.2 Theobroma umbraticum | reverse complement strand
AAGAAAAATGTAAAAAAGTTAAACTTAAAATCAATTATGAGACTATAAAATCATTTAGACCGAGTAATAAGGCTTTCGAAAGAATGGGTGACTAAAAATAGATTTTTCTTCCTAATGAATGGCTTTTTCTACACCTTTCTTGAGGCAGGCTTTCAATTATAGTTTGTTTTAAAGAACAATGTAAAAAAATTCAACTTAAAATTAATTATAAGATTATAAAACTATT
>NW_018399760.1:2200-2354 GCF_002168275.2 Theobroma umbraticum | reverse complement strand
AATAAGGCTTTTGAAGGAATGAGTGACTATAAATGAACTTTTCTTCCTAATCAATGGCTTTTTCTGCAGATTTCTCTATATAGACATTCAATTATTGTCTATTTTAAAGAAAAATGTAAAAAAGTTAAACTTAAAATCAATTATGAGATTATAA
>NW_018399760.1:1770-2060 GCF_002168275.2 Theobroma umbraticum | reverse complement strand
CTATAAATCAACTTTTCTTCTCAATGAACAGGCTTTTTCTGCACATTTCCCAAGGCAAGTATTCAATTATAGTCTGTTTTAACAAAAAGAGCAAAAAAAATTGACTTAAAATCGATTGTGAGATTATAAAACCATTAAAAGCGGGTAATAAGCCTTCTGAAGGAGTGAGTGACTATAAATGAACTTTTCTTCTCAATGAATGGCTTTTTTTGTACATTTCTCGAGATAAAAAATCAATTATAGTCTGTTTTAACAAAAAATATAAAAAAATTTAACCTAAAATCAATTAT
>NW_018399760.1:1660-1760 GCF_002168275.2 Theobroma umbraticum | reverse complement strand
AATCATTTAAAACGAGTAATAAGCTTTTTGAAGGAATGGGTGACTTTAAATTGACTTTTCTTTTTCAATGAATGCTTGTTTCATCATGTTTCTCGAGGTA
>NW_018399760.1:1573-1650 GCF_002168275.2 Theobroma umbraticum | reverse complement strand
TATAGTATGTTTTAATCAAAAATATAAAAAAATCAATTTACAATCAATTATAAGATTATAAAACTATTTAAAGCGAG
>NW_018399760.1:1278-1563 GCF_002168275.2 Theobroma umbraticum | reverse complement strand
TTTGAAGGAATGGGTGACTATAAATGAACTTTTCTTCTCATTCAATGGCTTTTTTTGCATTTTTCTTGAGGCAAGTATTTAATTATAGTCTGTTTTAACAAAAAATGTAAAAAAGTTCAACTTAAAATCAATTATGAGATTATAAAACCATTTAAACCGAGTAATAAGGCTTTTGAAGGAATGGGTGACAATAAATAGGCTTTTCTTCTCAATGAATAGGCCTTTTTTGCACGTTTCCCAAGGCAAGTATTTAATTATAGTCTGTTTTAACAAAAAAAGTAAAAA
>NW_018399760.1:1189-1268 GCF_002168275.2 Theobroma umbraticum | reverse complement strand
AAAATCAATTGTGAGATTATAAAACCATTAAAAGAGAGTAATAAGCCTTCTGAAGGAATGAATGACTATAAATGGACTT
>NW_018399760.1:1088-1179 GCF_002168275.2 Theobroma umbraticum | reverse complement strand
TGAATGGCTTTTTTTGCACATTTCTCGAGATAAAAATCAATTATAGTCTGTTTTAACAAAAAATATATAAAAATTCAACCTAAAATCAATT
>NW_018399760.1:903-1078 GCF_002168275.2 Theobroma umbraticum | reverse complement strand
AAAATCATTTAAAACGAGTAATAGGCTTTTTGAAGGAATGGGTGACTCTAAATGGACTTTTCTTACCAATGAATACATTTTTCTTCATATTTCTTGAGGTAGATATTCAACTATAGTATGTTTTAATAAAAACTATAAAAAAATTCAACTTAAAATCAATTATGAGATTATAAAA
>NW_018399760.1:416-541 GCF_002168275.2 Theobroma umbraticum | reverse complement strand
TAAAACTATTTAAAACGGGTAATAAGGCTTTTGAAAGAATGAGTGACTATAAATCGACTTTTCTTCCTAATGAATGGCTTTTTCAACATGTTTCCCAAGGCAGACATTCAATTATAGTCTGTTTT
>NW_018399760.1:103-192 GCF_002168275.2 Theobroma umbraticum | reverse complement strand
AATAAATGCTTTTTTCTTCATGTTTTTCGAAGTAGATATTCAATTATAGTATGTTTTAAAAAAATATATAAAAAAATTCAACTTAAAAT
>NW_018399760.1:0-93 GCF_002168275.2 Theobroma umbraticum | reverse complement strand
GATTATAAAATCATATAAACCGTGTAATAAGACTTTTGAAGGAATGGGTGACTATAAATGGACTTTTCTTCACAATGAATAGGCTTTTTTTGC
>NW_018399759.1:1060-1203 GCF_002168275.2 Theobroma umbraticum | reverse complement strand
TTTTTCTTCATGTTTCTCGAGGTAGACATTCAATTATAATCTATTTTCATAAAACTATAAAAAGATTCAAATTAAAATAAATTATGAGCTTATAAAATCATTTAAAGCTAGTAATAAGGCTTTTGAAGGCATGGGTGACTATA
>NW_018399759.1:640-761 GCF_002168275.2 Theobroma umbraticum | reverse complement strand
TCAATTATAATCTGTTTTAATAAAAATATAAAAAAGTTCAACTTAAAACTAATCGTGAGATTAAAAAATCTTTTAAAGCGAGTAATAAGGCTTCCGAAGGCATGGGTGACAATAAATGGAC
>NW_018399759.1:505-630 GCF_002168275.2 Theobroma umbraticum | reverse complement strand
AATGGATATCTTTTTCTTTACGTTTCTTGAGGCAGACATTCAATTATAATTTGTTTTAATAAACAATATAAAAAATATAAATTAAAACCAATTATGAGGTTATAAAATCATTTAAAGCGAGTAAT
>NW_018399759.1:377-495 GCF_002168275.2 Theobroma umbraticum | reverse complement strand
AAGACATGGGTGACTATAAATGGACTTTTCTTGCCAATGGATATCTTCTTCACGTTTCTCAAGGTAAACATTCAATTGTAATCGATTTCAATAAAAAATATAAAAAAGTTCAACTTAA
>NW_018399759.1:210-367 GCF_002168275.2 Theobroma umbraticum | reverse complement strand
GAGATTAAAAAACTATTTAAAGCGAATAATAAGACTTTCGAAAGCATAGGTGACTATAGATGGACTTATCTTATCAATGGATATCTTTTTCTTTACGTTTCTAGAGGTAGACATTTAATTATAATCTGTTTTAATAAAAATTATAAAAAAATTCAAC
>NW_018399759.1:0-124 GCF_002168275.2 Theobroma umbraticum | reverse complement strand
GTATGGGTGACTATAAATAGACTTCTCTTGCCAATGGATATCATTTTCTTTATAGTTTTTGAGGTAGATGTTCAATTATAATCTGTTTTAATAAAAAATGTAAAAAAGTTCAACTTAAAATCAA
>NW_018399758.1:12591-12746 GCF_002168275.2 Theobroma umbraticum | reverse complement strand
CAATTATGGGATTATAAAACCATTTAAAGCGAGTAATAAGGCTTTTGAGGGAATGGGTGACTACAAATATACTTTTCTTGTCAATGAATCTCTTTTTCTTTACATTTCTTGAGGTAGACATTCAATTATAGTTTGTTTTAACAAAAAATGTAAAA
>NW_018399758.1:12228-12350 GCF_002168275.2 Theobroma umbraticum | reverse complement strand
TATGAGATTATAAAATCATTTAAAGCAAGTAATAAGGCTTTTGAAGGAATGTGTCACTATAAATGGATTTTTCTTCTCAATGAATGACTTTTTTTACACGTTTCACAGGGTAGGTAATCAAT
>NW_018399758.1:11944-12087 GCF_002168275.2 Theobroma umbraticum | reverse complement strand
TTTAAAGCGAGTAATAAGGCTTTTAAAGGAATAGGCGACTATATATGGACTTCTCTTGCTAATGAATTCTTTTTTATTCACATTTCTTGAGGTAAACATTTAATTATAGTCTGTTTTAACCAAAAATATAAAAAAATTCAACT
>NW_018399758.1:11716-11915 GCF_002168275.2 Theobroma umbraticum | reverse complement strand
TTAAAGCGAGTAATAAGGCTTTTGAAGGAATGGGTGACTATAAATGGATTTTCTTCTCAATGAATATCTTTTTCAAAATGTTTCCCTAGGTACACAATCAATTATAGTATGTTGTACTAAAAAATATTAAAAAATTGAATTTAAAATCAGTTATGGGATTATAAAACTATTGAAAGCGAGTAATGAGGCTTTTGAAGGA
>NW_018399758.1:7964-11706 GCF_002168275.2 Theobroma umbraticum | reverse complement strand
ATAAATGGACTTTTCTTGCCAATGAATCTCTTTTTGTTCATGTTTCTCGAGCTACCCATTCAATTACAACCTGTTTTATCTAATAATGTAAAAAAAATTGAACCTAAAATCAATTTTGAGAATATAAAACTTTTTAAATAGAGTAATAAGGCTTTTGAAGGAATAGAAGACAATAAATAGACTTTTCATGACAATGAATGCTTTTTTCTTTACATTTCTCAATGTAGACATTTAATTATAGTCCGTTTTAACCAAAAATGTAAAAAAATTCAACATAAAATCAATTATGGGATTATAAAACTATTTAAAGCGAGTAATAAGGCTTTTGAAGGAATGGACAACTATAAATGGACTTTTCTCTCCAATGAATGCCTTTTTCTTCATGTTTCTCAAGATAGACATTCAATTATAATATGTTTTGACAAAAAATATAAAAAAAATTAAACTTAAAATTAATTTTGAGATTATAAAACCATTTAAAGCGAATAATAAGTCTTTTGGAGGAATGGGTGGCTATAATTGGCTTTTCTTACCAATGAATGCATTTTCTTCATGTTTCTTGAGGTAAAAATTCAATTATTTAGTATTTTAACCAAAAATATAAAACAATTCAACTTAAAATCAATTATGGGATTATAAAACCATTTAAAGCGAATAATAAGGCTTTTGAGAGAATGGGTAACTATAAATAGAGTTTTCTTGTCAATGAATGCTTTTTTCTTCACGTTTCTCAAGTTAGGCATTCAATTATAGTCTATTTTAACTAAAAATGTAAAAAAATTTAACTTAAAATCAATTATGAAATTATAAAACTATTTAAAACGAGTAATAAGGCTTTTGAAGGAATGGGTGACTATAAATATACTTTTCTTGCTAATGAATCTCTTTTTCTTCACGTTTCTTGAGGTAAACATTCAATTTTAGTCTGTTTTAATGAAAAAAGTAAAACAAGGCAGCCTAAAATCAGTTATGAGATTATAAAACTATTTAAAGCGAATAATAAGCATTTTTAAGTAATAAGTGACTATAAATGGACTTTTCTCATCAATGAATGTTTTTTTCTTCATGTTTCTTGAGATAGACAATCAATTATCGTATGCTTCAACCAAAAATGTGAAAAAATTCAAGCTAAAATCAATTACGAGATTATACAATTATTTTAAGCAAGTAATAGGGCTTCTGAAGGAATGTGTGACTATAAATAGACTTTTCTTCTCAATGAATAGCTTTGTCTACACATTTCTCGGGGTACGCAATCAATTATACTATGTTTTACTAAAAAATATAAAACAATTCAACTTAAAATTAATTATGAGATTACAAAACTATTTAAAGCGAGTAATAAGGCTTTTGAAGGAATAGGTGACTATAAATGAACTTTTCTTGCCACTGAATCCCATTTTCCTCATGTTTCTTAAGGTAGACATTCAATTATTATCTGTTTTAATTAAAAAAGTAAAAAAAAATTGAACGTAAAATCAATTTTGAGATTATAAAACCATTTAAAGCGAGTAATAAGGCTTTTGAAGGAATGGGTGACTATAAATGGACTTTTCTTGCCAATTAATTATTTTTTCTTTACATTGCATGAGGTAAACATTCAGTTATAGTTTATTTTATCAAAAAATGTAAAAAAAATCAACTTAAAATAAATTATGAGATTATAAAACAATTTAAAGCGAGCAATAAGACTTTTGAAGGAATGGGTGCCTATATATGGACTTTTCTTCTCAATGAATACCTTTTTCAAAATGTTTCCCTAGGTAGGGAATCAATTATAGTATGTTGTACTGAAAAATGTTAAAAAATTTAACTTAAAATCAATTATGAGATTATAAAACCATCTAAAGTGAGTAATAAGGCTTTTGAAGGAATGAGCAAATATAAATAGACTTACCTCACGAACCAATACCTTTTTCTTCATGTTTCTTGAGATAGACATTCAATTGTAATCTCTTTTGATCAAAATTTTAAAAATAATTAAACAGAAAATCAATTTTGAGATTATAAAACCATTTTAAGTGAGTAATAAGGCTTTTGAAGGAATGGGTGACTATAAATGATCTTTTTTTGTCAATAAATCCCTTTTTCTTCATGTTTCACTAGCTAGACAATAAAATACAATATGTTTTAACCAATAATGTTAAAAAATTGAGCCTAAAATCAATTTTGAGAATATAAAACCTTTTAAAGAGAGTAATAAGGCTTTTAAAGGAATAGAAGACAATAAATGGACTTTTCTTGCCAAGGAATGCTTTTTTCTTTACATTTCTCTAAGTAGACATTCAATTATAGTCCGTTTTAATTAAAAATATAAAAAATTTAACTTAAAATCAATTATGAAATTACAAAAATATTTAAAGCGAGTAATAAGGCTTTTAAAGCAATGGGCGACTATAAATGGACTTTTCTCACTAATGAATACCTTTTTCTTCATATTTCTCGAGATAGACATTCAATTATAATATGTTTTGACAAAAAATGTAAAATAAATTGAACATAAAATCAATTTTGAGATTATGAAATCATTTAAAGCGAGTAATAAGGCTTTTGAAGGAATAGGCGACTATAAATGGACTTTTCTCACAAATCAATGCCTTTTTCTTCATGTTTCTCTAGGTAGATATTCAATTGTAATCTATTTTGACAAAAAACGTAAAGCAAATTGAACTTAAAATCAATTTTGAGATTATAAAGCTATTTAAAGTGAGTAATAAGGCTTTTGAAGTAATGGGTGACTATAAATAGAGTTTTCTTGGTAATGAATTCTTTTTTCTTCATGTTTCTCGAGGTAGACATTCAATTATAGTCTGTTCTAAAGAAAAATGTAAAAAAATACAACTTAAAATCAGTTAGGATATTATAAAACCATTTAAAGCGCGTAATAAGCCTTTTTAAGGAATGGGTGACTATAAATGGACTTTTCTCGTCAATGAATACTTTTTTCTTCATGTTTTTCGAGGTAGACAATCAATTATTGTCTGTTTTAATTAAAAATGTAAAAAAATTTAACTTAAAATCAATTATGGGATTATAAATCTATTTAAAGCGAGTAATAAGGCTTTTGAAGAAATGGGTGACTAGAAATGGACTTTTCTTGCCACTGAATCCCTCTTTCCTTATGTTTCTTGAGATAGACATTCAATTATTATCTATTTTAATCAAAAAGGTAAAAAAAATTGAACCTAAAATCAATTTGAGATTATAAAACCATTTAAAGCGTGTAATAAGGCTTTTGAAGAAATAAGTGACTATAAATGGACTTTTCTTGCCAATGAATTCTTATTTCTTTATGTTTCTTGAGGTAGACATTCAATTATAGTCTGTTTTAACCAAAAATGTAAAAAATTCAACTTAAAATCAATTATAAGATTATAAAATAATTTAAAGTGAGCAATAAGGCTTTTGAAGGAATGGGTGACTATAAATGGACTTTTGTTCTCAATGAATACCTTTTTCAAAACATTTCCCTAGGTAGGCAATCAATTATAGTATGTTGTACTAAAAAATGTTAAAAAATTTAACTTAAAATCAATTATGAGATTATAAAACCATTTAAAGTGAGTAATACGGCTTTTGAAGGAATGGGCAACTATAAATAGACTTTCCTCAGCAATCAATGCCTTTTTCTTCGTGTTTCTTCTAGTAGACATTCAATTGTAATCTGTTTTGACCAAAACGTAAAAAAAAATTGAACTTAAAATCAATTTCGAGATTATAAAATTATTTAAAGTGAGTAATA
>NW_018399758.1:7814-7954 GCF_002168275.2 Theobroma umbraticum | reverse complement strand
AGGAATGGGTGACTATAAATAGAGTTTTTTTGCTAATGGATACTTTTTTCTTCACGTTTCTTGAGGTAGATATTCAGTTATAGTTTTTTTCAATCAAGAATGTAAAAAAATTCAACTAAAATCAATTACGAGATTATAAA
>NW_018399758.1:7625-7804 GCF_002168275.2 Theobroma umbraticum | reverse complement strand
TTGAGTAATAAGGCTTTTGAAGGATTTGGTGGCTATAAATGGACTTTTCTTGCTAATGAATCCCTTTTTCTTCACATTTCTCAAAGTACACATTCAATTGTGATCTGTTTTGACCCAAAATGTAGAAAAAAAATTAAACTTTAAATCAATTTTGAGATAATAAAACCATTTAAAGCAAG
>NW_018399758.1:7548-7615 GCF_002168275.2 Theobroma umbraticum | reverse complement strand
TTTAAAGGAATGGGTGACTATAATGAACTTTTCTTAGCAATGGATGCATTTTTCTTCATGTTTCTTG
>NW_018399758.1:7289-7538 GCF_002168275.2 Theobroma umbraticum | reverse complement strand
TCAATTATTGTCTGTTTTAACCAGAAATACAAAAATATTCAACTTCAAATCAATTATTGGGTTGTAAAACTATTTAAAGTGAGTAAAATGGCTTTCGAAGGAATAGGTAACTATAAATGGACTTTTCTTTTCAATGAATGGCTTTTCTACATGTTTTTCCAGGAAAGCATTTAATTATAGTTTATTTTAACAAAGATGTAAAAAAATTCAGCTTAAAATCAATTATGAGATTATAAAACCATTTAAAGC
>NW_018399758.1:7007-7189 GCF_002168275.2 Theobroma umbraticum | reverse complement strand
TTTGATGAAATAGGAGACTATAAAGGGACTTTTCTTGCCAATGAATGCTTTTTCTTCATGTTTCTAAAGGTAAACATTCAATTATAGTCTGTTTTAACCAATAATGTAAAAAAAATTAAACCTAAATATATTTTGAGATTATAAAACCATTTAAAGCTAGTAATAAGGCTTTTGATGGAATA
>NW_018399758.1:6877-6997 GCF_002168275.2 Theobroma umbraticum | reverse complement strand
AATGGACTTTTCTTACCAATGAATACCTTTTTTTTCATGTTTCTTAAGGTAGACATTCAATTATAGACTGTTTTAACTAAAAATGTAAAAAAATTCAACTTAAAATCAATTATGAGATTA
>NW_018399758.1:4429-6436 GCF_002168275.2 Theobroma umbraticum | reverse complement strand
CTTTTTTCTTCATGTTTCTCAAGGTAGACAACCAATTATAGTCTGTTTTAAACAATAACGTAAAAAAAATTGAGCCTGAAATCAATTTTGATATTATACAACCATTTAAAGTGAGTAACAAGGCTCTTGAAGAAATGGGTGATTATAAATGCACTTTTTTTTATAATGAATGCTTTTTTCTTCATGTTTCCTGAGGTAGACATTCGATTATAATATGTTTTGACCAAATATGCAAAAACAATTCAACTTAAGATCAATTTTGAAATTATAAAGTGAGTAATAAGGCTTTTAAAGGAATGGGTGACTATAATGGAGTTTTCTTGCCATTGGATGCATTTTTCTTTACGTTTCTCAGGGTCAACATTCAATTATTGTCTGTTTTAACTAAAAATATAAAAAAATTTAACTTAAAATCAATTATGAGATTATAAAACTATTTAAAGCAAGTAATAAGGCTTTTGAAAGAATGGGCGACTATAAATGGACTTTGCTCACCAATCAATGCCTTTTTCTTCACGTTGTTCACATTTCTTCACTATAAATGCACGTTGTATTGTAATCTGTTTTGACCAAAAATATAAAAAAAAAATTGAACTTAAAATCAATTTTGAGATTATATAACCATTTAAAGCGAGTAATAAGGCTTTTGAAGGAATAAGTGATTATAAATAGAGTTTTCTTGCCAATAAATGTTTTTTTCTTCAAGTTTCTTAAGGTAGGCATTCAATTATAGACTATTTTAACCAAAAATGTAAAAAAATTCAACTTAAAATCAATTAAAAAATTATAATACTATTTAAAGCGAGTAATAAGGCTTTTGAAGGATTGGGTGAATATAAATGAACTGTTCTTGCCAATGAATCCCTTTTTCTTCACATTTCCCAAGATAGACATTCAATTATGATCTGTTTTGACCAAAAATCTAAAAAAAATTGAACTTCAAATCAATTTTGAGATAATAAGACAATTTAAAGTGAGTAATAAGGCTTTTAAAGGAATGAGTGACTAATGGGCTTTTCTTGGCAATGGATGCATTTTTCTTCATATTTCTTGATGTAGACATTCAATTATTATCTGTTTTAACCAAAAATGCAAAAATATTCAACTTCAAATCAATTATGAGGTTATCAAACCATTTAAAGTGAGTAATATGGCTTTTCAAGGAATGGGTAACCATAAATGGACTTTTCTTCTCAATGAATGGTTTTTCTACATGTTTCTTAAGGCAGGCATTTAATTATAGGTTATTTTAATAAAAATATAAAAAACTTTAACTTAAAATCAATTATGAGATTATAAAACCATTTAAAGTGAGTAAGAAGGCTTTTGAATGAATAGTTGACTATAAATGGACTTTTCTTATCAATGAATGCCTTTTTCTCCGTGTTTCTCAAGGTAGACATTCAATTACAGACTGTTTTAACCAAAAATGTAAAAAAAATTCAACTTAAAATTAATTATGAGATTATAAAATAATTTCAAGCGAGTAATAAGATTTTTGAAGGAATGAGTGACTATAAATAGACTTTTCTTCTCAATGAATAGCTTTTTCTAAATGTTTCCCGAGGTAGGCAATCAATTATAGTATGTTGTACTGAAAAATGTTAAAACATTCAACTTAAAATCGAGTATGAGATTATAAAATAATTTAAAGTGAGTAATAAGGCTTTTGAAGGAATGGACGATTATAAATGAAAATTTTTTACCACTGAATCCTTTTTTTTTCACGTTTCTCGAGGTAGATATTTAATTATAATCTGTTTGAACCAATAATGTAAAACAATTGAACCTAAAATCAATTTTGAGATTAAAAAACTATTTAAAGCGAGTAATAAGGCTTTTGGAAGGACATAGGGCAGCTGTAAAGTTGACTTTTCTTACCAATGACATGTTTTTTTTCACGTTTTCCCAAGATAGACATTGACTTATAGTCTGTTTTAACCAATAATGTAAAAAAATTGAACTGAAATCAATTTTGAGATTATAAAACCATTCAAAGTGAGTAAT
>NW_018399758.1:4268-4419 GCF_002168275.2 Theobroma umbraticum | reverse complement strand
AAGGAATGAGTAACTATAAATGGACTTTTCTTGCCAATGAATACCTTTTTTTTCATGTTTCCCAAGGTAGACATTCAATTATAATATGTTTTGACCAAAAATGTAAAACAAATTCAGCTTAAAATCAATTTTGAGATTATAAAACCATTTA
>NW_018399758.1:2538-4258 GCF_002168275.2 Theobroma umbraticum | reverse complement strand
TAAGGCTTTTGAAGGAATGGGTGACTATAATAGAGTTTTTTGGTCAATGGATGCATTTTTCTTCACATTTCTAAAGGTAGACATTCAAATATTATCTGTTTTAACAAAAAATGTAAGAAAATTCAATATAAAATCAATTATGAGATTATAAAACATCTTAAAGCTAGTAATAAGGATTTTGAGGGAATAGAAGACTATAAATAGGCTTTGCTTTCAAAAAAATGGGTTTTTTACACGTTTCTTAAGTCAGGCATTCAATTATAGCCTGTTTTAATAAAAATGTAAAAAAATTCAACTTAAAATCAATTATGAGATTAAAAAACCATTTAAAGCGAGTAATAAGGCTTTTGAAGGAATGGGTGACTATAAATGAAGTTTTCTTACCAATGAATACTTTTTTCTTCATGTTTCTCAAGGTAAACATTCAATTATAATCTGTTTTAACCAAAAATGTAAAAAAATTCAACTTAAAATCAATTATGAAATTATAAAATAATTTAAAGCGAGTAACAAGGTTTTTGAAGAAATGAGTGACTATAAATGGACTTTCTTCTCAATGAATGCCTTTCTCAAAACATTTGCCTAGGTAGGCAATCAATTACAGTACGTTGTATTGAAAAATGTTAAAAAATTCAACTTAAAATCAATTATGAGATTATAAAAGCATTTATAGCGAGTAATAAGATTTTTGAAGAAATGGGTGACTATAATAGACTTTTCTTACAGATGAATGTATTTTTCTTCACGTTTTTCACGGTAAACATTCAATTATGGTCTTGTTTAACCAAAAATGTAAAAACATTCAACTTAAAATCAATCATGGGATTAGAAAACCATTTAAAGTGAGTAATAAGGCTTTTCAAGAAATGGGTCACTATAAATGGACTTTTCTAGCCACTGAATTTCTTTTTTTTCATGTTTCTTGAGCTAGACATTCAATTACAATCTCTTTTAATGAATAATGTAAAAAATTGAACCCAAAATCAATGTTGAGAATATAAAACCATTTAAAGTGAGTAATACGACTTTTGAAGGAATAGAAGACTCTAAATGGACTTTTCTTTCCAATGAATGCATTTTTCTTCATGTTTCTCAAGGTAGACATTCAACTATAGTTTGTTTTACCCAAAAATGTTGAAAAATTCAACTTAAAATCAATTATGAGATTACAAAACTATTTAAAGTGAGTAATAAAGCTTTTGAAGGAATGGGTGACTATAAATAGACTTTTCTTATCGATGAATATGTTTTTCTTCACATTTCTCGAGGTAGACATTCAATTATAATCTGTTTTAATAAAAAATGTAAAAACAATTAAACTTAAATATAATTTTGAGATTATAAAATTGTTAAAGTGAGTAATAAGGCTTTTAAAGGAGTGGGTGACTTTAATGGACTTTTCTTGCAAATGAATACATTTTTTTCTCATGTTTCTCATGGTAGACATTCACTTATTGTCTGTTTTAACTAAAAATGTAAAAACATTCAACTTAAAATCAATTATGGGATTATAAAACTATTTATAGCGAGTAATAAGGCTTTTGAAGGAATGGGTAACTATAAATAAACTTTTCTCACCAATGAATGCCTTTTTCTTCATATTTCTCTAGATAGACAATAAATTATAATATGTTTTGACAAAAAATGCAAAAAAAAATTGAACTTAAAATCAATTTTGAGACTATAAAACCATTTAAAGTGAGTAATAAAGCTTTTGAAG
>NW_018399758.1:2254-2428 GCF_002168275.2 Theobroma umbraticum | reverse complement strand
TAAAATCAATTATGGGATTATAAAACTATTTAAAGCGAGTAATAAGGCTTTTGAGGGAATGGGTGACTACAAATAAACTTTTCTTACCAATGAATCTCTTTTTCCTCACGTTTCTTGAGGTAGACATTCAATTATAGTATGTTTTAACAAAAAATGTAAAAAAGATTGAACTTA
>NW_018399758.1:1236-2154 GCF_002168275.2 Theobroma umbraticum | reverse complement strand
ACTCGCTTTAAATGGTTTTATAATCTCAAAATTGATTTTAAGATCAATTTTTTTGACCTTTTGGATTAAAACAAATAATAATTGAATGTCTACCTCGAGAAACATGAGAAAAAGGGGATTCAGTAGCAAGAAAAGTTTATTTATAGTCACCCCTTCCTTCAAAAGCCTTATTACTCTCTTTAAATGGTTTTGTAATCTCATAATTAATTTTAAGTTGAATTCTTTTACATTTTTCAGTAAAACATAGTATAATTGATTATGTGCCCCAAGAAATGTGTAGAAAAAGCTATTTATTGAGAAGAAAAGTCCATTTATAGTCTCTTATTCCTTCAAAAGCCCTATTACTTGCTTTAAATGATTTTATAATCTCATAATTGATTTTAACTTGAATTTTTTTACATTTTTTGTTAAAACAGACAATAATTGATTATCTACCTCGAGAAACATGAAGAAAAAAAATATTCATTGATGAGAAAAGTCCATTTATAGTCACCCATTCTTTAAAAAGGCTTATTACTCGCTTTAAATGGCTTTATAAACTCATAACTGATTTTAAATTGTATTTTTTTTACATTTTTGGTTAAAATAGACTATAATTAAATGTCTCCCTCAAGAAACATGGAGAAAAAGAGATTCATTGGTAAGAAAAGTATATTTGGAGTCACTCATTCCCTCAAAAGCCGTTTACTCACTTTAAATGGTTTTATAATCTCAAAATTGATTTTAAGTTTAATTTTTTTTACATTTTTGGTCATAAAGATTATAATTGAATGTCCACCTCGAGAAACATGAGGAAAAAAAGATTCATTGGCAAGAAAAGTCCATTTATAGTCATCCATTACTTCAAAAGCCTTATTACTGCTTTAAATAGTTTTATAATATCATAACTAATTTTAAGTTGAATTTTTTTACATTTTT
>NW_018399758.1:1007-1226 GCF_002168275.2 Theobroma umbraticum | reverse complement strand
GATTATAATTGAATGTCGACCTCAAGAAACATAAAGAAAAAAGCATTTATTTGTAGGAAAAGTCCATTTATAGTCTTTTATTCCCTTAAAAGCCTTATTGCTCGCTTTAAATGGTTTTATAATTTCAAAATTGATTTTAGGCTCAATTTTTTTACAGTATTGGTTAAAACAGATAATAATTGAATGTCTACCTCAAGAAACATGAAGAAAAAGGCATTC
>NW_018399758.1:691-800 GCF_002168275.2 Theobroma umbraticum | reverse complement strand
TGAATGCTTACCTTGGGAAACATGCAGAAAAACCCATTTATTTAGAAGAAAAGTCCATTTATAGTATCCCATTCCTTCAAAAGGCTTATTACTCGCTTTCAATTGTTTT
>NW_018399758.1:486-681 GCF_002168275.2 Theobroma umbraticum | reverse complement strand
AATTGATTTTAAGTTGAATTTTCTTAGATTTTTAGTTAAAAAAGACTATAATTGAATGTCCACCTCGAGAATCATGAAGAAACAAGCATTCATTGGCAAGAAAAGTCCATTTATAGTCTCGGATTCCTTGAAAAGCCTTATTACTCGTTTTAAATGGCTTTATAATCTCAAAATTGATTTTAGGTTTAATTTTTT
>NW_018399758.1:334-476 GCF_002168275.2 Theobroma umbraticum | reverse complement strand
GTTAAAATAGATTATAATTGAATATCTGCCTTGAGAAACGTATAGAAAAAGGTATTCATTGACAAGAAAAGTCTATTTCTAGTCATCCATTCCTTTAAAAGCCTTACTACTTGCTTTAAATGGTTTTATAATCTCATAATTG
>NW_018399758.1:186-324 GCF_002168275.2 Theobroma umbraticum | reverse complement strand
GAATTTTTTTACATTTTTGGTTAAAACAGATTATAATTGAATGCTTCCCTTGGGAAACATGCAGAAAAACCATTTATTTGGAAGAAAAGTCCATTTATATTCACCCATTCCTTCAAAAGCCTTATCACTCACTTTAAA
>NW_018399758.1:0-176 GCF_002168275.2 Theobroma umbraticum | reverse complement strand
ATCTCATAATTGATTTTAAGTTGAATTTTTTTACATTTGTGGTTAAGATAGACTATAATTGAATGTATACCTTGAGAAACGTGAAGAAAAAGGCATTCATTGACAAGAAAAGTCTATTTATGGTCTCCTATTCCTTCAAAAGCCTTATTACTCGCTTTAAATAGTTTTATAATCTC
>NW_018399757.1:9248-9378 GCF_002168275.2 Theobroma umbraticum | reverse complement strand
TTTTTTTACATTTTAAATTAAAATAGACTATAAATGAATGTCTACCTCTAGAAACGTGCAAAAAAATGAATTCATTTGCAAGAAAGGTTTATTTATAGTCACCCATTCCTTCAAAAGCCTTATTACTCAC
>NW_018399757.1:9063-9238 GCF_002168275.2 Theobroma umbraticum | reverse complement strand
TTTATAATCTCAAAATTGATTTTAAGTTCTTTTTTTTTTACTTTCTTGATTAAAACAAGCTATAATTGAATGTCTACATCGAGGAACATAAAGAAAAAGGCATTCATTGGCAAGAGAAATTCATTTATAGTCACCCATTCCTTTAAAAGCCTTATTACTCACTTTAAATGGCTTT
>NW_018399757.1:8710-8835 GCF_002168275.2 Theobroma umbraticum | reverse complement strand
AAAGAAAAAGGCATTCATTGGCAAGAGAAATTCATTTATAGTCTCTTATTTTTTTAAAAGCCCAATTACTTGCTTTAAATGGTTTTATAATCTCATAATTGATTTTATGTTCAATTATTTTTACA
>NW_018399757.1:7467-8424 GCF_002168275.2 Theobroma umbraticum | reverse complement strand
ATTGATTTTATGTTCAATTTTTTTTACATTTTTGGTTAAAACAGACTATAATTGCATGTTGACATCGAGAAACATAAAGAAAAAGATATTCATAGGCATCAAAGTCCATTTATAGTCACCCTTTCCTTCGAAAGCCTTATTATTCTCTTTAAATGGTTTTATAATCTCATAATTGATTTAAAGTTGAATTTTTTTACATTTCTCATTAAAACAAACTATAATTGAATTTCTGTCTTAGGAAACGTGTAGAAAAACCCATTTATTTGGAAGAAAAGTCCATTTATAGTCTCTCATTTCTTCAAAAGCCTTATTACTAGCTTTAAATGCTTGTATAATCTCATAATTGATTTTAAGTAAAATGTTTTACATCTTTCATAAAAACAGATAGTAATTGAACACCTGCCTCATGGGACATGTAGGAAAAGTCATTTATTTAGAAGAAAAGTCTATTTATAGTCTCCCATTCTTTCAAAAGCCTTATTAGTCGCTTTAAATGGTTTTATAATCTCATAATTGATTTTAAGTTGAATTTTTTTCATTTTTCATTAAAACATACTATAATTGAATGCCTGTCTCGAGAAATATGTAGAAAAACCCACTTATTCGAAAGCAAAGTCCATTTATAGTCTCCCATTCCATTGAAAGCCATATTACTCTCTTTAAATGGTTTTATTATCTCATAATTGATTTTTAGGCTGAATTGTTTTTATATTTTTAGTTAAAACAGACTATAATTGAATGCCTACCTCCAGAAACATGAAGAAATAAATTCATTTGCAAGAAAAGTCTATTTATAGTCATCCATTCTTTCGAAAGCCTTATTACTCATTTTAAATAGTTTTATTATCTCAAAATTGATTTTATGTTCAGTTTTTTTTTATATATTTTTGGCTAAGACAAACCATAATTGAATGTCTACCTCAAGAAACGTGAAGAAAAAAGCATTCATTGATAAGA
>NW_018399757.1:7093-7367 GCF_002168275.2 Theobroma umbraticum | reverse complement strand
CTCATTAAAACAAACTATAATTGAATTCCTGTCTTAGGAAACGTGTAGAAAAACCCATTTATTTGGAAGAAAAGTGCATTTATAGTCTTCTATTCCTTCAAAAGCCTTATTACTAGATTTAAATGCTTGTATAATCTCATAATTGATTTTAAGTAATATGTTTTACATCTTTCGTTAAAACAGACAGTAATTGAACACCTGCCTCATGGGACATGTACGAAAAGCCATTTATTTAGAAGAAAAGTCTATTTATAGTCTCTCATTCTTTCAAAAG
>NW_018399757.1:6863-7083 GCF_002168275.2 Theobroma umbraticum | reverse complement strand
CTCTTTAAATGGTTTTATAATCTCATAATTAATTTTAAGTTGAATTTTTTTCCTTTTTTGTTAAAACAGACTACAATTGAAAGCTTGCCTTGGGAAACATGTAAAAAATACATTTATTTGGAAGAAAAAACTATTTATAGTCTCTCATTCCTTAGAAAGCCTTATTAGTCACTTTAAATGATTTTAAAATCTTATAATTGATTTTAAGTTGAATTTTTTA
>NW_018399757.1:6748-6853 GCF_002168275.2 Theobroma umbraticum | reverse complement strand
TAAAACAGACTATAATTGAATGTCTGTCTTGAGAAACGTGTAGAAAAACCCATTTATTCGAAAGCAAAGTCCATTTATAGTCTCCCATTCCATCAAAAGCCATAT
>NW_018399757.1:6284-6402 GCF_002168275.2 Theobroma umbraticum | reverse complement strand
ATGTCTACTTCGAGAAACGTGAAGAAAAAAGCATTCATTGATAAGAAAAGTTCATTTATAGTGTCCCATTCCTTCAAAAACTTTATTACTCGCTTTAAATGATTTTATAATCTTATAA
>NW_018399757.1:5778-6149 GCF_002168275.2 Theobroma umbraticum | reverse complement strand
ATTCTTTCAAAAGCCTTATTACTCGTTTTAAATAGTTTTATAATCTCATGATTGATTTAGAGTTGAATTTTATTACATTTCATATTAAAACAAATTATAATTGAATGTTTGTCTTGAAAAACGTGTAGAAAAACTCATTTATTTAGAAGAAAGTCTATTTATAGTCTTTCATTCCTTCAAAAATCCAATTACTAGCTTTAAATGCTTTTCTAATCTCATAATTGATTTTAAGTAGAATTTTTTAAATTTTTTATTAAAACAGACCATTATTGAATGCATGTCTCGAGAGACGTGTAGAAAAAGCCATTTATTTAGAAAAAAAGTCTATTTATAGTCTCCTATTCTTTTAAAAACCTTATTAGTCATTTTAA
>NW_018399757.1:5640-5768 GCF_002168275.2 Theobroma umbraticum | reverse complement strand
AATCTCATAATTGATTTTAAGTTGAATTTTTTATAGTTTTCATTAAAACAAACTATAATTGAATGTCTGTCTCAAGAAACATGTAGAAAAACCCATTTATTTGAAAGAAAAGTCTATTTATAGTCTCT
>NW_018399757.1:5418-5618 GCF_002168275.2 Theobroma umbraticum | reverse complement strand
CTCGCTTTAAATGGTTTTATAATCTCATAATTGATTTTAAGATGAATTTTTTTAATTTTTCATTAAAATAAATTATAATTGAATGCCTACCTCAAGAAATATGTAGAAAAACCCATTTATTTGGAAGAAAAGCCCATTTATAGTCTCACATTCCTTCAAAAGCCTTATTACTCATTTTAAATGGTTTTATAATCTCATAA
>NW_018399757.1:4985-5099 GCF_002168275.2 Theobroma umbraticum | reverse complement strand
ACATGAAGAGAAAGGCATTCATTGGTAAGAAAAGTCCATTTATAGTCACCCATTTCTTTAAAAGTGTTATTACTCACCTTAAATGGTTTTATAATCTCATAATTGATTTTAAGT
>NW_018399757.1:4761-4885 GCF_002168275.2 Theobroma umbraticum | reverse complement strand
ATAATTGATTTTAAGTTGAATTTTTTTTATTTTTCATTAAAACATACTATAATTGAAAGCCTACCTTGGGAAACGTATAGAAAATATATTTATTTAAAAGAAAAAACTATTTATAGTCTCTCAT
>NW_018399757.1:4573-4681 GCF_002168275.2 Theobroma umbraticum | reverse complement strand
ATTAAAACAGACTATAATTGAATGCCTGCCTCGGAAAACATATAGAAAAATCCATTTATTCGAAAGCAAAGTCCATTTATAGTCTCCCATTCTATCAAAAGCTATATT
>NW_018399757.1:4398-4558 GCF_002168275.2 Theobroma umbraticum | reverse complement strand
TTTTATTATCTCATAATTGATTTTTAGGCTGAATTTTTTTACATTTTTGGTTAAAACATACTATAATTGAATGTCGACCTCTAGAAACATGAAGAAAAATGAATTTATTTGCAAAAAAAGTCTATTTATAGTCACCCATTCCTTCAAAAGCCTTATTACT
>NW_018399757.1:4180-4386 GCF_002168275.2 Theobroma umbraticum | reverse complement strand
TTTTATTATCTCAAAATTGATTTTATGTTCAGTTTTTTTTACATTTTTGGTTAAGACAAACCATAATTAAATGTCTACCATGAGAAACGTGAAGAAAAAAACATTCATTGATAATAAAAGTCCATTTATAGTCTCCCATTCCTTCAAAAACCTTATTGTTCGCTTTAAATAGTTTTATAATCTTATAATTGATTTTAAGTTCAATT
>NW_018399757.1:4065-4170 GCF_002168275.2 Theobroma umbraticum | reverse complement strand
TTTTGATTAAAACAGATTATAATTGAATGTTTACATCAAGAAACATAAAGCAAAAGGTATTCATTGGCAAGAAAAGTCCATTTATAATCACCTATTCCTTCAAAA
>NW_018399757.1:3749-4051 GCF_002168275.2 Theobroma umbraticum | reverse complement strand
TTTAAATGGTTTTATAATCTCATGATTGATTTAGAGTTGAATTTTTTTACATTTAACATTAAAACAAACTATAATTGAATGCTTGTCTTGAAAAACATGTAGAGAAACTCATTTATTTAAGAAAAAAGTCCATTTATAGTCTTCCATTCCTTCACAAATCCTATTACTAGCTTTAAATGCTTTTCTAATCTCATAAATGATTTTAAGTAGAAGTTTTTAAATTTTTCATTAAAACAGACTATAATTGAATGGGTGCCTCAAGAGACATGTAGAAAAAGTCATTTATTTGCAAGAAAAGTCCA
>NW_018399757.1:3628-3739 GCF_002168275.2 Theobroma umbraticum | reverse complement strand
CTCATTCCTTCAAAAGCCTTATTAGTCATTTTAAATAGTTTTATAATCTCATAATATATTTTAAGTTGAATTTTTTATATATTTTTTTAAAACAGACTATAATTGAATGTC
>NW_018399757.1:3446-3528 GCF_002168275.2 Theobroma umbraticum | reverse complement strand
GTAGACATTTAATTATAATCTGTTTTAACTAAAAATATAAAAAAAATTGAACTTCACATCAATTATGAGATTATAAAACCAT
>NW_018399757.1:3259-3436 GCF_002168275.2 Theobroma umbraticum | reverse complement strand
TAATAAGGCCTTTGAAGGAATGGGAGAATATAAATGAACTTTTCTTGCTAATGAATGCATTTTTCTTCACATTTCAGTAGGTAGACATTGAATTATATTCTATTTTAGCTAAAAATATAATACAATTCAACTTAAAATCAATTATAAGATTAGAAAACCATTTAAAGCGAGTAATAA
>NW_018399757.1:2976-3240 GCF_002168275.2 Theobroma umbraticum | reverse complement strand
GACTATAAATGGACTTTTCTTCCAAATAAATGGGTTTTTCTACACATTTCTTGAGGCAGGCATTCAATTATAATCTATTTTAATGAATAATAAAAAATTTCATTTTAAAATCAATTATGAGATTATAAAACCATTTAAAACGAGTAATAAAGTTTTTAAAGGAGTGAGAGACTATAAATGGACTTTTCTTTCAAATAAATGGGTGTTTCTACATGTTTCTCGAGGCAGACATTCAATTATAGTCTGTTTTAAAAAAATATATAA
>NW_018399757.1:2632-2966 GCF_002168275.2 Theobroma umbraticum | reverse complement strand
TTAAAATCAATTATGAGATTATAAAATTATTTAAAATGACTAATAAGGCTTTTGAAGGAATAAGAGACTATAAATAGACTTTTATTCCAAATAAATGACTTTTTCTATATGTCTCTCGAGGCATGCATTCAATTATAGTTTGTTTTAACGAAAAATTTAAAAACTTCTACTTAAAATCAATTATGAGATTAGAAAAGCATTTAAAGCTAGTAATAGGATTTGTGAAGGAGTGGAAGACTATAAATGGACTTTTCTCTTAAATAAATGAGTTTTTCTACATATTTTTCAAGACAAGCATTCAATTATAGTTTGTTTTAATGTGAAATGTAAAAAA
>NW_018399757.1:2461-2622 GCF_002168275.2 Theobroma umbraticum | reverse complement strand
AAATCAATCATGAGATTATAAAACCATTTAAAACGAATAATAAGGCTTTTGAAGGAATAGGTGATTATAAATGGACTTTTCTTGCCAATAAATACTTTTTGCTTTACGTTTCTTAATGTAGACATTCAATTATAATCTGTTTTAATCAAAAAAGTAAAAAT
>NW_018399757.1:2242-2451 GCF_002168275.2 Theobroma umbraticum | reverse complement strand
AAAATCAATTATAAGATTATAAAACTATTTAAAGTGAATAATAAGGTTTTTGAAGGAATGGGAGACTATAAATGAACTTTTCTTATAAATGAATGCTTTTTTCTACATGTTTCTCATGGTAGACATTCAATTATAGTTTGTCTTAACCAAAAATGTAAAAAAAACTTGAACATAAAATCAATTTTGAGATAATAAAACCATTTAAAATG
>NW_018399757.1:2152-2232 GCF_002168275.2 Theobroma umbraticum | reverse complement strand
CTTTTGAAGGAATGGGTGACTATAAATAGACTTTTCTTGTAAATAAATTCATTTTTCTTCATGTTTCTAGAGGTAGACAT
>NW_018399757.1:2046-2142 GCF_002168275.2 Theobroma umbraticum | reverse complement strand
TCTGTTTTAACCAAAAATGTAAAAAAATTCACCCTAAAAATCAATTATGAGATAATTAAACCATTTAAAGCAAGTAATATGGCTTTTGATGGAATG
>NW_018399757.1:1885-2036 GCF_002168275.2 Theobroma umbraticum | reverse complement strand
AATGGACTTTGCTTTCGAATAAATAGATTTTTCTACATGTTTTCTAAGGCAGGCATTCAATTATAGTCTGTTTTAATGAAAAATATAAAAAATTTAACTGAAAATCAATTATCAGATTTTAAAACTATTTAAAGCGACTAATAAGGCTTTC
>NW_018399757.1:1722-1875 GCF_002168275.2 Theobroma umbraticum | reverse complement strand
GAGACTATAAATAGTTTTTTCTTTCAAATAAATATATTTTCTACACGTTTCTCAAGGCAGGCATTCAATTATTGTATGTTTTAATGAAAAATAAAAAACAATTCAACTTAAAATCAATTATGAGATTACAAAACTATTTAAAGCGACTAATAA
>NW_018399757.1:1568-1709 GCF_002168275.2 Theobroma umbraticum | reverse complement strand
ATGAGAGACTATAAATAGACTTTTCTTCCAAATAAATGGCTTTTTCTACACGTCTCATGAGACAAGTGTTCAATTACAGTCTGTTTTAACGAAAGATGTAAAAATTTTATTTAAAATCAATTATGAGATTATACAAGCATT
>NW_018399757.1:1454-1558 GCF_002168275.2 Theobroma umbraticum | reverse complement strand
AATATGGCTTTTGAAGGAATGAGAGACTATAAATGGACTTTTTTCTCAAATAAATGGGTTTTTCTACACGTTTCCTAAGACAAGAATTCAATTATAGTTTGTTT
>NW_018399757.1:1341-1444 GCF_002168275.2 Theobroma umbraticum | reverse complement strand
TGTAAAAAAATTTAACTTTAAATCAATTATGAGATTGTATAACTATTTAAAAAGAATAATAAGGCTTTCGAAGGAATGGGTGATTATAAATGGACTTTGTTGC
>NW_018399757.1:1253-1331 GCF_002168275.2 Theobroma umbraticum | reverse complement strand
CTTTTTCTTCATGTTTCTCGATGTAGACATCCAATTATTGTTTTAACCAAAAATGTAAAAACAATTGAACATAAAATC
>NW_018399757.1:1108-1221 GCF_002168275.2 Theobroma umbraticum | reverse complement strand
AGGAATGAGAGACTATAAATGGTCTTTTCTTGCCAATGAATGCTTTTTTCTTCATGTTTCTCTAGGTAGGTATTCAATTATAGTTTGTCTTAACCAAAAATGTCAAAAAAATT
>NW_018399757.1:646-1098 GCF_002168275.2 Theobroma umbraticum | reverse complement strand
TCAATTTTGAGATAATAAAACCATTTAAAATGAGTACTAAGGCTTTTGAAGGAATGAGTGACTATAAAGAGATTTTTCTTCTCAATAAATACCTTTTCTTTCATGTTTCTCAACATAGACATTCAATTATAGTCTGTTTTAACTAATAATGTAAAAAAATTGAACGTAAAATCAATTATGAGATTATAAAATTATTTAAAACGAGTAATTAGGCTTTTGAAAAAATAAGAGACTATAAATGAATTTCTCTTGCCAATGAATGCCTTTTTCTTTATGTTACTTGCTGTAGACATTCATAATAACCTGTTTTCAATCAGAAAGTAAAAAAAATTGAACTTAAAATCAATTTTGAGATTATAAATCCATTTAAAGTGAGTAATAGGGCTTTTGAATGAATAAGTGACTATAAATAGACCTTTCTTGTAAATGAATTCATTTTCTTTCACGTTTCT
>NW_018399757.1:416-636 GCF_002168275.2 Theobroma umbraticum | reverse complement strand
ATTCAATTATAGTCTATTTTAATCAAAAATATAAAAAAAATCAACTTAAAATTAATTATAAGGTTATAAAACCGTTTCAAGCGAGTAATAAAGTTTTCGAAGGAATGAGAGACTATAAATGGACTTTTCTTCCTAATAAATAGGTTTTTTTATATGTTTCCCAAGGTACGCATTCAATTACAGTTTGTTTTAAAAAAAATGTAAAAAAGTCAACTTAAAA
>NW_018399757.1:246-406 GCF_002168275.2 Theobroma umbraticum | reverse complement strand
GATTATAAAACCATTTAAAGCGATTAATAAGGCTCTTAAAAGAATGAGAGACTATAAATGGACTTTTCTTCCCAATAACTGGGTTTTTAACATGTTTTTTGAAGTGAGCATTCAATTATAGTATATTTTAATGAAAAATATAAAAAGTCAACTTAAAATC
>NW_018399757.1:97-236 GCF_002168275.2 Theobroma umbraticum | reverse complement strand
TTATAAAACGATTTAAAGCGAGTAATAAGACTTTTAAAAGAATGCATGGCAAGAAATAAACTTTTCTTGCTAATGAATGCCTTTTTCTTCACGTTTCTTCATGTAGATATTCAATTATAATCTGTTTTAATCAAAGAAG
>NW_018399757.1:0-87 GCF_002168275.2 Theobroma umbraticum | reverse complement strand
TGAACTTAAAATTAATTATGAGATTATTAAACCATTTAAAGCGAATAATTGTTAGCTTTAAAATTATTATAGTTTTGATTATGACAA
>NW_018399756.1:12642-12855 GCF_002168275.2 Theobroma umbraticum | reverse complement strand
ATTCAAATTTTTAGACAAAATGCTCTTAGTCGACTAACATTGCTATTTAGTCGAGTAAGTCGTTTCTGCATCTGAACCCAGTTTCTAGCAATAAGCTCTTAGTCAACTAACACTGTCGCTTGGCTAACTAAGTGTTCTCTATTTCATAGTTTGCTTGAACCTGCCAACTTCTCATTTAAGTTTTATCCAACCAGCTCCCTTGATTATTCAACT
>NW_018399756.1:12470-12632 GCF_002168275.2 Theobroma umbraticum | reverse complement strand
TTGTTTCATTGCTCAATTATAGCTCCTTATACTTATGAGCTCTGAAATTTGCTTTTGAATGATTGACTAATTATTTAATATATATTTTTCTTCTGTACACTCAAGTCGAAAAGTTAGACATAAATAAATGGGAATGTTTTATTATCATTAAAAACCAATGGA
>NW_018399756.1:11887-12398 GCF_002168275.2 Theobroma umbraticum | reverse complement strand
CTTTAAATAGTTTTATAATCTCATAATTGATTTTAAGTTAAATTTTATTTCATTTCTTGTTAAAATATATTATAATTAAATGTCTACCTCGAGAAACGTGAAGCAAAATACATCCATTGGCAAGAAAAGTCTATTTATAGTCACTTAAGTCTTTAAAAGCCTTATTACTCACTTTAAATCATTTTATAATCTCATAATTCATTTTAAGTTAAATTTTCTTACACTTTTGGCTAAAACAGATAATATTTGAATGTTTACATTCAAAAATGTGAAGAAAAAGTCATTCATGGGCAACAAAAGTCCATCTATAGTCACCCATGCATTTGAAAGTGTTATCACTCACATTTAATAATTTTATAATCTCATAATTGATTTTAAGTTGAATTTTTTTATTTTTTATTCAGATATAATATAATTGAAAGTCTAGCTTGAGAAACGTGAAGTGAAAGTTATCGATTAGCAAGAAAAGTCCATTTATATTCTCTTAAGTCTTTGAAAGCCTTATTACTCC
>NW_018399756.1:11402-11877 GCF_002168275.2 Theobroma umbraticum | reverse complement strand
TTTTATAATCTCATAATTAACTTTAACTTAAATGTTTTTGCATATCTGGCTACAACAGATAATATTTGAATGTGTACATCAGGAAATTTGAAGAAAAAATCATTCATTGGCAAGAAAAGTCCATCTATAGTCACCCATATTTTTGAAAGTCTTATATCTCACTTTAAATGATTTTATAATTTCATAATCGATTTTAAGCTGAATTGTTTTGCATTTTTTGTTAAAATATATTTTAACTGAATGTCTGCCTTAGGAAACATGAGTCAAAAGTCATCTATTAGCAAGAAAAGTCCATTTATAGTCGCTTAAGTCTTCAAAAATCTTATTACTCGCTTTAAATGGTTCTATAATCTCTGAATGTCTACATAGGAAACATGAAGAAAAAGTTATTCATTGACAAGAAAAATCGATCTATAGTCCCCCATGCCTTCAAAAGCCTTATTACTAGCTTGAAATGGTTTTATAATCTCATAAT
>NW_018399756.1:11100-11392 GCF_002168275.2 Theobroma umbraticum | reverse complement strand
TTGAATTTGTTTATATTTTTAGTTAAAATAAATAATATTTGAATGTCTATATTAGGAAACGTGAAGAAAAATTTATTCATTGGCAAAAAAAGTTCAGCTATAGTAACCCATGCCTTCGAAAGCCTTATTACTCACTTTCAATAGTTCTATGATCTCATAATTGATTTTAAATTGAATTTTTTTACCTTTTTTGTCAAAATAGAAAATATTTGAATGTCTACATTAGGAAACACGAAGAAAAAGTCATTCATCGATAAGAAAAGTCTATCTATAGTCACCCATACCTTCGAAA
>NW_018399756.1:10730-11090 GCF_002168275.2 Theobroma umbraticum | reverse complement strand
TCACTTTAAATGATTTTATAATCTCATAATGAATTTTAAGTTGAATTTTATTATATTTCTTGTAAAAATATATTATAATTGAATGTCTGCCTTAGAAAATAAGAAGGAAAAGTCATCTATTCGCAAAAAAAGTCCATTTATAGTCCCTTAAGTCTTTAAAAGCTTTATTACTCGCTCTCAATGGTTTTATAATCTCATAATTGATGTTAAGTTGAATTGTTTTACTTTTTTGGTTAAAATAGAAAATATTTGAATGTCTACATTGGAAAACATGAAGAAAAAGCTATTTATTGACAAGAAAAATCCATGTACAGCCACCAATACCTTTAAAAGCCTTATCACTTGCTTTAAATGGTTTTA
>NW_018399756.1:10575-10720 GCF_002168275.2 Theobroma umbraticum | reverse complement strand
ATTAATTTTAAGTTGAATTTGTTTACATTTTTCATTAATATAGATAATATTTCAATGTCTACATTGGGAAACATGAAGAAAAATCCATTCATTAGCAATAAAAGTTCGTCTATAGTCACTCATGCCTTTGAAAGCCTTATTACTC
>NW_018399756.1:10408-10565 GCF_002168275.2 Theobroma umbraticum | reverse complement strand
GTTTTATAATCTCATAATTGATTTTAAGTTGCATTTGTTTATATTTTTGGTTCAAAGAGATGATAGTTGAATGTCTACATTATAAAACATGAAGAAAAGCCATTCATTGGCAAGAAAAGTCCATCTATAGTCAACCATGCCTTCGAAAGCCTTATTA
>NW_018399756.1:10255-10398 GCF_002168275.2 Theobroma umbraticum | reverse complement strand
ATGATTTTATAATTTCAAAATTGATTTTACGTTGAATTTTATTATATTTTTTGTTAAAATATATTATAATTGAATCTCTGCCTTATGAAACATAAAGAAAAAGCCAACTATTAGCAAGAAAAGTCCATTTATAGTCACTTAAG
>NW_018399756.1:10049-10245 GCF_002168275.2 Theobroma umbraticum | reverse complement strand
CCTTATTACTCGCTTTAAATGGTTTTATAATATCATAATTGATGTTAATTTGAATTGTTTTAGTTTTTTAATTAAACAAATAATCTTTGAATATGTACATTGGGAAACATGAGGAAAAAGCCATTCATTGATAAGAAAAATACATCTATAGTCACTCATGCCTTCGAAAGCCTTATTACTTGCTTTAAATGGTTTT
>NW_018399756.1:9668-9949 GCF_002168275.2 Theobroma umbraticum | reverse complement strand
TATGAAATGTGGGATGTCATAACTGATGGACCCTTCATTCCCTCAACCATAAATATAGTGACAAATGAAATGATTCCTATGCCAAGGGCTGAATGGATTAAAGCTGAAATAAAAAAAGTTCAGACAAACTTTAAGGCAATAAACACTTTTCATTGTGCCTTAACTCCCACTGAGTTCAACAAAGCGTCAAGCTGTACCATAGCTAAATAAGTGTAGGACAAACTTAAGATTATCCATGAAGGGACTTCTCAAGTTAAGAAGTCCAAAATAGCTCTCCTAAC
>NW_018399756.1:7995-9374 GCF_002168275.2 Theobroma umbraticum | reverse complement strand
AAAGAAGAAAAGCATTGCTTTAAAAGCAAGCATTCTGGAAGAAGAACTAGAAAACTTATCCTACGATGATGATGAAGAATTGGCTATGGTAGCAAGAAGATTTAAAAAACTTATGGGATAAAGAAACAGGAGATTGGCTAAGAAAGGGTACAAAAGAGATCAAGGTTCTTCATGCAGAACTAGAAATAAAAATGAGTCCAACAAAGAGGAAGAGCTTATATGCTTTGAATGCAAGAAGCCTGGACACTTCAGGTCTGAATATCCCTTGCTGAAGAAAGAAACTCCCAAGAAAAATAAAAAATCAAAGAAGGAAATGGTGGCTGTAACCTGGTCAGACAGCGATGGTTCAAGTTCAAATACTGAAGAAGAGAAAGTGGAAGAAATAGTAAATTTATGTCTAATGGCAAGAGATGATGAACCTAAGATATGTTCTGTTTCTTGTGACATTTCTATGGATGAACTTCAAGATAAATATGAATGTCTTTATGATGAGTTTGAAAAATTTGTATCAAAATACAAGGCTTTGAAAAGAAAGACCTCATCTCTTGAGAATGATTTAGAAAAGATAAATCATGATGTCTGCTCTATTTTTAAACAAAAGAATTTACTTCAAATTGAACTTGAACACTCAAAAACTGATTATGAAATTTTGACATTGGAATTGAAAATTTGGACTGAAGCATTGCAAAAAGCCATCGATGAAAATACTACTCTTAAGAATGCAAGAAATGAAACACCACGAAGAAACACATATTTCAAGAAAAGCCCTACTAATGTTTCTCCTAGATGTTATATTTATGATAAACTTGGTCACCTATCTTATAATTATTATAAAAATAAAAACATGAAAAAAAAAAGATTTGGGTTCCAAAAAGATCTTATGTAGCAACTAACCTTTAAGGACCCATCAAGGTATGGGTGCCTATTAAAAAAATAGAAAATTGGTCTTACAAGTTGAGCCTAACCAAAACAACATATGTTCAAGAGCTCAACTAAAGGAAAAGCAACCATGGTACATGGATAGTGGCTGCTCGAGACACATGACTAGAAATGAAATGTTATTTGCTCAATTGGACAAGAAAAAAAGAGGTACTGTATCATTTGGAGATGACTTAAAAGGTAGAATTCATGGTATAGGAACTATTGGTATGAGTTCTCAAACTCAAATTAGTCATGTGTTACTTGTTGAAGGTTTAAAGCACAATTTATTAAGTATCAGTCAGTTATGTGATAAAGGCTTTAAAGTATGTTTTGATTCATGTAAATGTGAGGTGCTAGACATTAGTGCCAATAGAATTTCATTCATAGGAAAAAGAATTAAAAATATGCATGTTATATTTCTAGAAGATCTTGAGATTAATTGTGAAACGTGTCTTATG
>NW_018399756.1:5712-7895 GCF_002168275.2 Theobroma umbraticum | reverse complement strand
AGTTTTGAAATTTGCTTTTGAATGATTGACTAATTATTTAATATACATTTTTGTTCTGCACACTCAAGTAGAAAAGTTAGACATAAATAAATGGGAATGTTTTATTAGCTTCAAAAACTAATAGAGCCAACAATCTTCCCTTTTTTGATGATGACAAAACATTCCTTGATTAAATGCACAATATCTATTTGTTATTTTTGTTTTGCACCAGATTGGAATTTCTCCCCTTGAGTGTGTGCTCCCATTTAGTAAATGTATGATCTTTTCAAGTTATTTTACTATCCATTTAACAAATCAGCAAGTTTTCATCTATTTCTTAGAAAGAGTGGCAATCTTAAATTCAGACATTTTAACTGAGTATCTTGATTCAAGCTTTTAGGACATTAGTGATAGGTGACAAAATACCATCCACATTGTAACTAGCTATCACTAGCATATTATCAATAGTCCACATTCATTCCAAAATCAACAATCACTAACATTACATTAAACGCAAAAGCATAGAAATAATTTTAGCATTCTGATATCATCAACAAAATATCCATAAGTAATTAAAATAAAATTTTGTCATACATAATCCAGCATCATCAAAATCAACTTTCCTAAAATACCTTTAAATTTTTAATAACTCCTACCCTGACCTACTATCTCTTTCTTTTTGTCATCAACAAAATAGAAACAAATCTAAGAAGAGTATGAAGAGGTCGATTCATCTATTCCAAAGAAGATATTGAGGGGTTCAGGAGATGTTAGAGGGGAGAATTTTTGTGATAGAGAGTCAAAGAAAGATGTGTCTAAGATTGGGAGAGGATCCTAAGTAGAAGACTTGACAGGAGGTTTGGCTTTTTCAGCTAATCTATAGGACATTCTCCTCTTGAGAAACTTGGTCTTGGTTGTCATAGTCTTTCTACCCCTGCTAGTAGGTTTAGTTGTAGCTTGTGCAAGTATAGTAGCTTTCCTTTTTTGTTTTCCAGTCTGATCATTTTTCCTTGTAGTATGGACAAATTCAGGGGATGCTCTTGCAGCAGTTTTTTTTTGTGCTTTGCTTTTTGCTACTTCCTTTTCAGCTTGTTCTTCCCTCACCATCTATTGAAAGACATCCATGATGAAAACTTCCTCAGAGTTTGGTGGGGAGGACTCAGCTTCTTATGTTTTCTCATGCAATTAAGACCCAATCACTTCTATGTTTGCACTATCCTTTTCTTCAAGTTCAGGTTCAAGGGTGTGCAGTTTCTTTGTTGGATCAAGTTTTGGCTAATTGCCTTCAGCTTGAAAATAAGGACTTTCACTTGCTTGTCCTATTGGAGTTGGACTTGGTGCTGTAAGAGCATGTTCAGTTGCAGAACTCGAAGGGGATTTCCTTTTGTCCTTCATCAAATTTCCTAACTCTTGTAGCTTTTCTTCAATTTTCTCTATTCTAGCACCTTGGTCAGTGAGTTTTCCATCTATTCTCATCAGTAAATTCAGGATCATCTCATTGGAGATTTGTGAGGGTGTTACTGTTGCTTGAGTAGAAATAGCTTGCTCATCCCTCTGAGCATTCTTGGAAGTCTTGACAAATGTTTCTCCATACAACTTGTAACCCATCTTAGGTAGACTTCTCAGATAAATGGCTTGATCTCTGCTCTTTACCTAATCTATCTCATATCTTGAACTCCAAATACCTTTCCTCTTTGCCAAAGAAGTTATTATATTTCCATCAAGCAAATGTATTTTGTCAACTCAACATGTTCCTATCATCCTTTCTATCATAAATCTTCCAAAATTTAGAGAAAAAGCATTGAATGCAAACTGCATCATCCACATATCTTGCAAACTTACATAGCTAAAGTGCCACCTCTTCCATGAGCTGTTGAAGCTATGAAGTAATGTAATATCCTAGTTTGTGGACTTTTGATGAAACTTGCATAACTTTTTGAGAAAAATCTTTTAGTTTTTCCAGTAATCATTTCCACAAGGATGAGGGATCATAATCTTCTGAAATTTCATAATTTCCCTCATTACATTCAACATGCAACAATTCTCCTAAATCAGAGGTAGTAACTACAAACTCCTTTCCATTCAAAAATACATTCAGACCATCATTCACAAAATCTTTAGGATCATCTAGTTCATTCTCATTCTATGCTATACCAGCATAAAATTCTTTTACTAGACTAGCACTATAGGTTCTGTTCTTCAAG
>NW_018399756.1:5038-5695 GCF_002168275.2 Theobroma umbraticum | reverse complement strand
TTTCATTTCTTCAAAGTATTCTAATAATCCTTCCTTAATTTTTGGAACCTCATTGAAACTGTCCCAGTCGATGAATTTCTTGCATGAGATAGGGGCATTTTCGATTTTCCTAAACCTATCTTCATGAATCTTATTTTTGAATTTTAAGGATGAAGAGTTACCTTTTGCAGTGGGTTTTTCTTTGTCTTTCTTTTTCTCTAATTTCCATTCCTTTTCTCTTTGTTTCTTCCCAATTTTCATGGTCACTATAGCAGATTCATCCTTCTTTTTTTTCTTTTGAATTTCAAAGGGTGGATTTTCTTCCATGAGTTGTTTACCTTTCTTCTTTTCTAGAGTATCCTTAGGCAGGGAAGGTTTTGCCGTCAATTTTGGAAGTTTTAGATTTTAGGGTTTGAAGAATTTGGGAAAAAAGGGTTTTAGTTTTGGGAAGTCGGTTTTAGATGAAAGAGAATAAGGAGAGAATGAGTTGGAAAATTTTTTCTTTAAATACTGACAGACCCTTCCTTTTAAATGTGAGCAATTTTTATTATTTCAAAATTTAGAGTTTCCCTCCTTTTTTATTTTTGGTTCAATTTTCTTCTTTTTTTTCTTCACTCGATTTCCTCCTTTTATTTCTTTAAATTTTATTATTTTACTTGGGCCTTTTTAAATGACTAA
>NW_018399756.1:4768-4980 GCF_002168275.2 Theobroma umbraticum | reverse complement strand
TCTTAGTTGATTAAGTGAAGCTCTTAATCAACTAAGTGTACACTGTCTTACCAACGAAATGTTTAGAAATTTTGTCAAAGTTCTTGAGCACTAGTCGTTCCTAGATTTCTCCTAATTTCACAAAATCTTTCCTCACTTAAGGGTTTAGTAAATATATTAGCTAATTGATGCAAGGTGTTGACAAACTCAATCTTAATGTCTCCCTTAAGCAC
>NW_018399756.1:4432-4740 GCF_002168275.2 Theobroma umbraticum | reverse complement strand
TCAATGTGCTTAGTTCTTGAGTGCTGAACTAGATTTTTTGAGATATTAATTGCATTTGTGTTGTCATAAAATATCGGTACATTATGCATAGTCATTCCAAAATCTTTTAATTATTGTTTAATCCATAAAATCTGAGTACAACAATTACCTAAGGAAAGATATTCAGCTTCAACTGTAGAAAGTGCAACAGAATTTTGTTTCTTACTTGACCATGACAGAAGCATATCTCTTAAAAACTGACATGTGTCACAAGGGCTCTTTCTATCTATTTTACTTCCAGCAAAATCTGCATCTGAATATCCAATAAG
>NW_018399756.1:3296-4266 GCF_002168275.2 Theobroma umbraticum | reverse complement strand
CAGTTAAATAAAGTAAAGATCCAATCATACCTCTATAAAGTTTTTGATCAACACATTTTCCTTTCTCATCTGCATCAAGTTTGATGGAGGGGCTCATTGGTGTACTGATAGATTTCAATTTTAGCATATCGAACTTCTTTAGTATGTCTTGAATGTATCTTTCTTGACTAATGAAGATGCCCTTTTTGCATTGTTGATTTGAAGGCTAAGAAAGAATTTCAGTTCACCCATCATGCTTAGCTCAAATTCACCCTACATTTCTTCAGCAAAATTCTTGCACAAAGTCTTATTAGTAGCACCAAACATAATATCATCCACATAAATTTGAACTATAATTAAATCATTCAAGCATTTCTTAATAAACAATGTTGTATCAAAGCTTCCTCTAATATAGCCTTTTTCAACCAAAAATTTTGAAAGTCTTTCATACCAAGCTCTTGGAGTTTGTTTTAATTCATATAATGCCTTATGTAGCTTGAAAACATAATTTGGTTTTTCAAAGTCCTCAAATCAAGGGGGTTGTTTAACATATACTTTTTTTTGAATAAGACCATTTTAAAAAGCACTTTTCACAATCATTTGAAATAGTTTGAAGTTCATGGAACATGCAAATGCAAGTAATAATCTTATGGCTTCTATCCTAGAAATAGGAGGAAATGTTTCATCATAGTCAATGCCTTCTTCTTGGTTATATCCTCACTAACCTAGCTTTATTTCTAATGATATTACCTTGCTCATCTACCTTATTTCTAAACACTCATTTTGTGCCAACAATTGGGTGATTTAATGGTCTAGAAACTAATGTCCACATTTGATTTCTTTTAAATTAATCAAGCTCTTCTTGTATAGCCAATATCCAACTTTCTTCTTTTTCTGCCTTTTTAAAGCTCTTAGGCTCGATTTGTGAGATGAAGGTAGAGAATTCACATGTCTCTCTAATTCCTCTTCTGGTTTTGACACCTTGTGAAAG
>NW_018399756.1:3026-3131 GCF_002168275.2 Theobroma umbraticum | reverse complement strand
TTAAGTGATTAATTTAAGTTATTTTAGTTAAATTTAATGTTGTTTTGTTTTAAATTACTTTAAAAGTAGTTATTGCTAATTTCTCTTGTGGCTTTTGTAGGAAAT
>NW_018399756.1:2769-3016 GCF_002168275.2 Theobroma umbraticum | reverse complement strand
GGCTCATTTGATGAAAATCAGTGCAAGTATGGCGATGACGTCATGTGTATATATTTTGGTATTTTGATCATATCTGTTTCTAAACAACTCAAAATGAGGTGATTCTTAGACCACTAGAATCCTAAAAAGAAGCGGTACAATGTTTATTTTTATCAATTCACCCATTTCTGATTAGATCATGGTTAAAATGTTTGTCAAATTTGGAGCACTGTAGCAGTATGCAAGGACTGAATATGATGCGGTATTT
>NW_018399756.1:2421-2759 GCF_002168275.2 Theobroma umbraticum | reverse complement strand
TTTCAATCCAAAAGTCCAATTGATGTGATTCTTAATCCATTGGAAAGATAAGAGATAGGGATAAAACCTTTATGATTACTACTTTGCCATGTTCTGAACAAGTCAGGGTGAAACGCATGTTTGAAATTGATAGACTGCCACAGCCTTAGGAGAGCAAGGCTGCAGTGTTGAAGAAAGGAAGCAGACATACAAATTTCCAGAGAGCTCAGCGCTGCAGCACTGGAGATGTAACGCCGCAGCGCTGGGCGACTTTCCAAAAATAAAAGAAGTTGATGGGATTTTGGATATTAGGTTATTTGGAGCCTATTTAAGGGACCTTTTTCAGAGATTTTGAGGGG
>NW_018399756.1:0-2093 GCF_002168275.2 Theobroma umbraticum | reverse complement strand
GGGATTTGAATTGTTTATTTCAATTTGTTCTTAATGCTTTTAATTGCTTGGCCATCAGTTAAATTGATTTAGAAACTTAAACAAACTTGGGAAAGGGAGTTTAGTGTAGACTAAAATTGGGATAGCATATGATCATATTACTTTATTTGCGTATAGGATAGGGATATACCTATAGGCCATATGTAGCCAAATTAGAGCCTGAACTTAGTGAGTCTGTTTTAATTTCAATTCACATAAGGATATGGTGTTTTGGTTAAAATAGATATTTTTATAAGATGAGTCGGGAGACCCTTATAAATAATTTAGGAGTCTAGGTTAGCAATTCAATCCATTGAAATAAGTTAAGAAAGAGAGGTAAGATTTACATGAAGTGTGAGGGATATTGTAATCCTAGGCTTGTTTAATTTGCTATTTGCCCAATTATCTTGTTGCTTTAATTTGTAATTAAATTAGTTTTAGTTGCGTAATTTTTAGTCCAATTAGAATTCAGATTTTAATTATTTGAATAAAACTAAATTGTTCTAATTTTAGTACTTAGTAAAATTTTAGATCAATTTCCTGTGAAATCGATACTCTGTTTGCTAATATACTATCTATTCGATACGTATACTTGCACAGTAGAATTTTAACTGACACATGTTCGGTTAAAACAGATAGTATTTGAATGTCTACCTAGAAAAACGGGAAGAAAAAGCCATTCATTGACGAGAAAAGTACGTCTATAGTCACCCATACCTTCGAAAGCCTTATTACTTGTTTTAAACAGTTTATAATCTCATAATTGATTTTGAGTTAGTTTTCTTAAAATTTTTTGTTAAAATATATGATAATTGAATGTTTGTCTAGGAAAAAATGAAGCAAAAGTCATCCATTGGTAAGAAAAATCCGTTTGTAGTCGTTGAAGTCTTCAAAAGCATTTATTACTCGCTTTAAATGGTTTTAGAATCTCATAATTGATTTTACCTTAAATTGTTTTACACTTTTAGTTAAAACAGAAAATATTTGAATGTCTACATTGGAAAACATGAAGAAAAAACATTCATTGGTAAAAAAATTCCATTTATAGTCACCTATGCCTTCGAAAGCCTTATTATTCGCTTTAAAGGGTTTTATAATCTCATAATTGATTTTAAGTTGATATTTTCTATAGTGTTGGTTAAAACAGATTATAATTGAATGCTTTCCTTAAGAAACATGAAGCAAAAGCCATCCATTGGACAGAAAAGTCTATATATTGTCACCCATGGCTTTGAGAGCCTTATTACTGGCTTTAAATGATTTTATAATCTTATAATTGATTTTAAGTTGAATTTTTTAGCATTTTTCATTAAAACAGATAATATTTGAATGGCTACCTCTAAAAACATAAAGAAAGTGCCATTCACCGGTAAGAAAAGTCCATCTATAGACACTCATTCCTTCGAAAGCCTTACTACTCGCTTTACGTGGTTTTATAATCTCATAATTAATTTTAAGTTAAATTTTTTTACAATTCTTTTTAAAACAGATAGTATTTGAATGTTTATTTCAGAAAACGTGAGGAAAAAGTTATTCATTAGTAAGAAAAGTTCATCTATAGTCACCCATGCCTTCGAAAGCCCCACTACTCACTTTAAATAATTTTATAATCTCATAAATGATTTTAAGTTGAATTTTTTTATATTTTTTATTAAATATATTATAATTGAATGTCTGCATTGGGAAACGTGATGCAAAAGTCATCCATTGGCAAGAAAAGTTCATTTATAATGGCTTAAGTCTTCGAAAGCCTAATTACTTGATTTAAATGGTTTTATAATCTCATAATTGATTTTAAGTTGAACTTTTTACATGTTCGGTTAAAACAGATGTATTTGAATCTCTACCTAGAGAAACGTGAAGAAAAAGTCATTCATTGACGAGAAAAGTATATCTATATCACCTATACCTTCGTAAGTTTTACTACTTGCTTTAAACAGTTTTATAATCTCATAATTGATTTTGAGTTAGTTATTTTAAAATTTTTTCTTAAAATATATGATAATTGAATGTCTGCCTCAGAAAATATGAAGCAAAAGTCATCCATTGGTAAGAAAAGTCTGTTTGTAGTCCCT
>NW_018399755.1:2810-2900 GCF_002168275.2 Theobroma umbraticum | reverse complement strand
ATACCTTTTTCTTCATGTTTTCTAGGGTAAATATTCAATTATATTCTGTTCTAATCAAATGTAAAAAAATTTAATTTAAAATCAATTATG
>NW_018399755.1:2622-2800 GCF_002168275.2 Theobroma umbraticum | reverse complement strand
ATTATTTAAAGTGAGTAATAAGGCTTTTGAAGGGATGGGTGGCTATAAATGGACTTTTCTTGCCAATGAATGCCTTTTTTTCACGTTTCTTGAGCTTGATATTTAATTATAATCTGTTTAACAAAAAATATAAAAAAAATTGAACTAGAAATCAATTTTAAGATTATAAAACCATTTA
>NW_018399755.1:2293-2412 GCF_002168275.2 Theobroma umbraticum | reverse complement strand
AATGCCTTTTTCTTCATGTTTCTCAAGGTAGACATTCAATTATAATCTGTTTTAGCTAAAAATATAAGAAAATTCAATTTAAAATCAATTCTTGTATTATAAAATCATTTAAAGTGAGT
>NW_018399755.1:2165-2283 GCF_002168275.2 Theobroma umbraticum | reverse complement strand
TTAAAGCAATAGGTGACTATAAATGGACCTTTTTATTGCCAATGAATGCCTTTTTCTTCATGTTTCTCAAGTTAAACATTCAATTATAATCTGTTTTAACCAAAAATGTAAAAAAATT
>NW_018399755.1:1660-1928 GCF_002168275.2 Theobroma umbraticum | reverse complement strand
AAATAGACTTTTCTTGCTAATGAATGCCTTTTTCTTCATGTTTCTTAAGGCAGATGTTCAATTATAATATGTTTTAACTAAAAATGTAAAAAAAATTGAATTGAAAATAAATTTTGAGATAATAAAACTATTCAAAATGAGTAATAAGGCTTTTGAAGGAATGAATGACTATAAATAGACCTTTCTTGGAATTGAATGCATTTTTTCTTCATGTTTCTCAAGGTAGACAATCAATTATAGTTTGTTTTAGCCAAAAATGTTAGAAAAT
>NW_018399755.1:1425-1650 GCF_002168275.2 Theobroma umbraticum | reverse complement strand
ATCAATTATGAGATTATAAAATTATTTAAAGTGAATAATAAGGCTTTTGAAGGAATGAAAGACCATAAATGGGCTTTTCTTCTCAATGAATGGTTTTTTCTATATGTTTCTTTCGGCAGACATTCAATTATAATCTGTTTTAACCAAAAATGTAAAAAAATTAAACTGAATATCAATTTTGAGATAATAAAACCATTTAAAGTGAGTAATAAGGCTTTTGAAGAA
>NW_018399755.1:1008-1240 GCF_002168275.2 Theobroma umbraticum | reverse complement strand
TTCTCAAGGTAAGCATTTGATTATAGTCTATTTGAACCATAAATGTGAAAACATTCAACTTAAAATCAACTATGAGGTTATAAAACCATTTAAAGGAAGTAATAAGGCTTTTGAAAGAATAGGAGACTATAAATAGACTTTTCTTCCAAATCATTGGCTTTTTCTACATGTTTCCTAAGTTAGGCATTCAATTATAGTCTATTTTAACAAAAAATATAAAAATATTCAACTT
>NW_018399755.1:875-998 GCF_002168275.2 Theobroma umbraticum | reverse complement strand
ATGAGATTATAAAACTATTTAAAGCGAGTAATAGGACTTTTGAAGGAATGTGTGACTATAAATCGACTTTTCATGCCAATAAATACCTTTTTCTTCACGTTTTCTCAAGGTTGACATTCAATT
>NW_018399755.1:778-865 GCF_002168275.2 Theobroma umbraticum | reverse complement strand
TTAACAAAAAATGTACAAAAAATTTAAATTAAAATCAATTTTGGTATTATAAAATTATTTAAATTGAGTAATAATGCTTTTGAAGGA
>NW_018399755.1:620-768 GCF_002168275.2 Theobroma umbraticum | reverse complement strand
ATAAATGGACTTTTCTTGCTAACGAACGTCTTTTTCTTTACGTTTCTCAAGGTAGACATTCGATTATAGTCTGTTTTAACCAAAAATGTATAACAATTCAACTTAAAATCAATTATGACATTATAAAACTATTTAAAGTGAGTAATAA
>NW_018399755.1:0-123 GCF_002168275.2 Theobroma umbraticum | reverse complement strand
GGGAGACATTCAATTATAATCTGTTTTAATCAAAAATTAAAAAAAATTCATCTTAAAATTAATTATGATATTACAAAACCATTTAAAGCGAGTAATAAAGCTTTTGAAGGTATGAGTGACTAT
>NW_018399754.1:958-1084 GCF_002168275.2 Theobroma umbraticum | reverse complement strand
AGGCATGGGTGATTGTAAATGGACTTCTCTTGCCAATGGATATCATTTTCTTTAGGTTTTTTGAGGCAGACATTCAATTATAATCTATTTTTATAAAAAAATAAAAAAGTTCAACTTAAAACTAAT
>NW_018399754.1:779-948 GCF_002168275.2 Theobroma umbraticum | reverse complement strand
AAAAAGCATTTAAAGCAAGTAATAAGATTTTCAAAGGTATGGGTGACTATAAATGAACTTTTCTTCCCAATGGATATATTTTTCTTCATGTTTCCTAAAGTAGACATTCAATTATAATTTATTTTAATAAAAAATATAAAAAAAATCAAATTAAAAGCCATTATGAGGT
>NW_018399754.1:660-769 GCF_002168275.2 Theobroma umbraticum | reverse complement strand
TTTAATGCGAGTAATAAGGCTTTTGAAAGCATGGGTGACTCCAACTGGACTTTTCTTGCCAATGGATATCTTTTCCTCTACGTTTCTTAAGGCAGACATTCAATTATAA
>NW_018399754.1:479-650 GCF_002168275.2 Theobroma umbraticum | reverse complement strand
TAAAAAATATAAAAAAATTGAAATTAAAATGAATTATGGGGTTATAAAATTATTTAATACGAGTAATAAGTCTTTCGAAGGTATGGGTGACTATAAATAGACTTTTGTTATCAATATATATCTTTTTCTTCACGTTTCTCAAGGTAGACATTCAATTATAATCTGTTTTAA
>NW_018399754.1:0-129 GCF_002168275.2 Theobroma umbraticum | reverse complement strand
ATAAGGCTTTTGAAGGCATCAGTGACTATAAATGGACTTTTCTTGCTAATGGATGCCTTTCTCTTCAAGTTTCTCGAAGTAAACATACAATTATAATCTATTTTAATAATAAATATAAAAAAGTTCAAC
>NW_018399753.1:1643-1749 GCF_002168275.2 Theobroma umbraticum | reverse complement strand
ATTTGATGTCTTCATTAGGAAGCGTGAAGCGAAAGCCATCCATTGATAAGAAAAATCTATTTACAGTCACTCATGCTTTGGAAAGCCTAGTTACACGCTTTAATTA
>NW_018399753.1:1501-1633 GCF_002168275.2 Theobroma umbraticum | reverse complement strand
TTTTTAAATCATGTTAATTTAATTTCTTTTACATTTTTAGTTAAAGCATAACACAATTTAAGGTTTGCATTGGGAAAAGTGATGCAAAGCCATCCATTCACTAGAAAAGTTGATTTATAGTCTCTCATATCT
>NW_018399753.1:906-1107 GCF_002168275.2 Theobroma umbraticum | reverse complement strand
TAGGTACACACTTAAAGTGGATTTATAACTTTTTAAATCATTTTAAATTAAATTTTTTTTAGTATTTTTGTTTAAAACAGATCATAATTTTGTATTTACATTGGGAAATGTGAAATGAAAGCCATCTATTGTAACACCCGTACCCTCATTTAGAAGTTGATAAGACTCTATTAATGAGAAGAAAGGTTATTTGACGTAAGT
>NW_018399753.1:728-844 GCF_002168275.2 Theobroma umbraticum | reverse complement strand
AATATTTTATTTATTAGTGAGATTAGTTAAAAGAGAGGGTTATATGACTAATCTGAGTGAGAGAGAAGAAGAAAAGAAGAATACGGAAGAAAAACGAGGTTAGAGAGACTCACGTG
>NW_018399753.1:120-270 GCF_002168275.2 Theobroma umbraticum | reverse complement strand
CCACATGGCCGACCAAGTGGTGCCAACTTTTATTATTTTTCTTCTTATCCCATTCAGATTCTAGCACCTTCCTCCACCATCCTTTTAGGCATTTTTTTTCTTTCTTTTCTTTCTTTTAGGCACATAGTATTCGTTAGTTGTATACCCAAA
>NW_018399753.1:0-110 GCF_002168275.2 Theobroma umbraticum | reverse complement strand
CGTAGTGTCCCGCCATTTGGAGGTGAGTAGGGGTATCCATTTTAAAATTTCCTATCACTATGTAAATATATATAAGTATGTGTTGATTTATTTTAATGAAAAATTGTGGA
>NW_018399752.1:913-1022 GCF_002168275.2 Theobroma umbraticum | reverse complement strand
AAAGCTTCCAATACATTGTGGGATGATTCCACTAAAGTTATTATGAGACAAATCGAGAATCTCAGGAAACTTCATACTGCACACACCAGAAATTTCTCCAGCCAAGTTA
>NW_018399752.1:0-148 GCF_002168275.2 Theobroma umbraticum | reverse complement strand
ATGACCAATGAACTGGTTGTTTCCAAGATTTAAAAAATTTAAACTTGGATGAGTATAAAGCCAAGATGGTGTTGTACCGCTAAGTAAGTTATCAGATAAATCTAGAAAGTTGAGATTTGGAAATGCGTTTGGATTATCAGGAATGGAA
>NW_018399751.1:3083-3212 GCF_002168275.2 Theobroma umbraticum | reverse complement strand
GCCACTCTTGGGCTGAAATTTCAAAACCTTATTTCAGTCAAGCTTGATCACATTCTTCCATAGGAATGGGCTCAAGGATTGACTTGACACAATCTTGATTTTCTTTGCTTTGAATGCCAAACCAATCGC
>NW_018399751.1:2468-2663 GCF_002168275.2 Theobroma umbraticum | reverse complement strand
ATTCATTTATAGAGTGTCCTGCCACTCCAAAAATTCCATAGACAACGGATAGAGGTATACCAACCGAGGCCCAGGCATTCTCAAGATATTCATCAGCAGTTGGAGTGTATCCGCTGTGAAACCATCGTGCTTCTTTGAGATATGCTCTAACATAACACAACCACTGCAAAAATTGAATGTCAACTAGTCAGCATA
>NW_018399751.1:1842-1996 GCF_002168275.2 Theobroma umbraticum | reverse complement strand
TACTCTGGAAGTTCCTCCATTGCCTTATTAAGATCCCATCTGCAATTTGGGAAACGAGTACATAGAATGAACACAAATTTTCAAAAGCTTTGCTATGGCAAAGGAAAGAAGTTGTTGAAAATCTAAATTTCTCACCTATTTACTGCATCCGTGT
>NW_018399751.1:1563-1742 GCF_002168275.2 Theobroma umbraticum | reverse complement strand
AGACCCAGGCATTCTCAAGATATTCATCCGCAGTTGGAGTGTATCCACTGTTAAACCATCGTGCTTCCTTGAGATATCCTCTCACATAACACAACCACTACAAAAATTGAATGTCATCTAGTCATTATAAATTACAATTAATAGATAAAGTTCTCATTATGTGTGTACTCCATGCATAA
>NW_018399751.1:1392-1528 GCF_002168275.2 Theobroma umbraticum | reverse complement strand
TATGTAATTTTTTTAAACATCTAATAGTCTTTTTTATATTTTATAAATTATTATTCATGATTTTTTTTTACTCTTCAGGATTAAAATGATAAAACATCAATTAATTTACAAAATTGTTTTGAAATTTTTTTAACAA
>NW_018399751.1:1104-1254 GCF_002168275.2 Theobroma umbraticum | reverse complement strand
AATAAATAATATTTTATTTGACCATTCGATTATGTACCATACCTCTTACAATAACTTTTTTTTATGAACATACCTGCTCCTTAATATAGGGTAAAATATCCATGCCATTATCTTTCAAGGCATCTTGGACCATTTCACTAACATGGTTGT
>NW_018399751.1:964-1094 GCF_002168275.2 Theobroma umbraticum | reverse complement strand
GAAGGATACTTTCATGTACTCTGGAAGTTCCTCCATCGCCTTATTAAGATCCCATCTGCAATTTGGGAAAAGGTTTTTATTAAAAGAGTTTGGAAACGTGTTCATAGAATGAACACAAATTTTCAAAAGC
>NW_018399751.1:487-672 GCF_002168275.2 Theobroma umbraticum | reverse complement strand
GCCTTTCCTTATAGTTCAAGTCCTTCCACCACCTGCCCAAGCGATTGAAAAACTGTCAAAAATTTGGCATACAGAAATCAACTTAATTCAAGTTGTAGGCCTTACTACAATTTACAAGAGGGACAATACTACCTATTGGAGATTTAGGAGCATTTTCCTTTAACCCATATATATACATTTAACAG
>NW_018399751.1:295-477 GCF_002168275.2 Theobroma umbraticum | reverse complement strand
TAGTAACAATTTAAATGATTTAAGTTGATGCGAAAATTAAATGTCTATCACATTTTTATCCCCCATAAAAAAAACTATAACATTTTAAAATCTGATTTAATTTCAATCTAATTTAACTAATGATATCGAGTAATGGTAATTTAAAAATCTGATTTCTTACCAATGTAAATTAACTAATTAAT
>NW_018399751.1:0-124 GCF_002168275.2 Theobroma umbraticum | reverse complement strand
AAACAGATTGCGTGATATTGTAGTTCAACTTGGCAAGCTCGAGCAAAACCGGATTCATCTTAGCATCATATTGGTAGATAGCAATGAAATCTCGTGCTTCTGTCCAGGGCATCCTCCAGTGCAG
>NW_018399750.1:1497-1738 GCF_002168275.2 Theobroma umbraticum | reverse complement strand
ATTATAAGATTATAAAATCATTTAAAGCGAGTAATAACACTTTTGAAAGAGTAGGAGACTATAAATGGACTCCTCTTGCCAATGAATGCTTTTTTTGTTCATGTTTTTTGAGGCAGACAATCAATTATAATCTGTTTCAGCCAAAAATATAAAAAAAAATTCAACTTAAAATCAATTATAAGGTTACAAAACCATTTAAAGTGAGTAATAAGGCCTTTGAAGGAATGAGTGACTATAAATG
>NW_018399750.1:866-982 GCF_002168275.2 Theobroma umbraticum | reverse complement strand
GTTTCCAGAGGTAAACATTTAATTATAAATTGTTTTTACCAAAAATATAAAAAACTTCAACTTAAAATCAATTATGTGGTTATAAAACTATTTAAACTGAGTAATAAGTCTTTTAA
>NW_018399750.1:408-532 GCF_002168275.2 Theobroma umbraticum | reverse complement strand
TTTAAAGCGAGTAATATGGCTTTTGAAGGAATGGGTGACTATAAATAGACTTTTTTTCTCAATCGAAGTATTTTTCTACACGTTTCTTGAGGCAAGCTTCCAATTATAGTGTATTTTAATGAAA
>NW_018399750.1:0-117 GCF_002168275.2 Theobroma umbraticum | reverse complement strand
AAGGAATGAGTGACTATAAATGGACTTTTCTTCTCAATGGATGGCTTTTTCTACTCGTTTCTCAAGGTAGACATTTAATTATAGTTAGTTTTAACCAAAAATGTAAAAAAATTCAAC
>NW_018399749.1:2101-2197 GCF_002168275.2 Theobroma umbraticum | reverse complement strand
GTAGATGTTCAACTATAGTCTATTTTAACTAAAAATGCATAAACAATAAACTTAAAATCAATTAGTAGATTATAAAACCATTTAAAGCTAGTAATA
>NW_018399749.1:1936-2091 GCF_002168275.2 Theobroma umbraticum | reverse complement strand
AGGAATGAGTGACAATAAATGGACTTTTTTTGCAAATGAATGTCTTTTTCCATACATTTCTCATGCTAGACATTCAATTATAATATGTTTTAACTAATAATGTAAAACAATTGAACCTAAAATCAATTTTGAGATTATAAAACCACTTAAAGCGA
>NW_018399749.1:1827-1926 GCF_002168275.2 Theobroma umbraticum | reverse complement strand
TTCTGAAGGAATAGAAGACTATAAATGGACTTTTTTTGCCAATGAACGCTTGTTTTTTCATGTTTTTCAAGGTAGACATTCAATTATAATCTGTTTTAA
>NW_018399749.1:1593-1817 GCF_002168275.2 Theobroma umbraticum | reverse complement strand
AATAAAAATTTTCTTAAAATCAATTATTAGATTATAAAACAATTTAAAGCAATTAATAAGCCTTTTGAAGGAATGGGTGACTATAAATGGAGTTTTCCTCTAAATGAATGGATTTTTTTGCATGTTTCCAAAGGTAGACATTCAATTATAGCCTATTTTAACAAAAAAAGTAAAAATATTCAATTTAAAATCAATTATGAGATTATAAAATAATTTAAAGCGAG
>NW_018399749.1:1126-1338 GCF_002168275.2 Theobroma umbraticum | reverse complement strand
ACAATTTAAAGCAAGTAATAAGTCTTTTAAAGAAATAAGAGACTATAAATAGACTTTTCTTCCCAATGAATGCTTGTTTCTTTATGTTTCTCTTGGCAGACATTCAAATATAGTCTATTTGAAGCAAAAATATAAAAAAATTCAACTTAAAATCAATTATGATATTATAAAATTATTTGAAGTGTGTAATAAGGCTTTTGAAGGAATGGGTG
>NW_018399749.1:997-1116 GCF_002168275.2 Theobroma umbraticum | reverse complement strand
GACTTTTCTTCTCAATGAATGGTTTTTTTGCATTTTTCCTAAGGCAAGCATTCTATTATAGTCTTTTTTAACTAAAAATGTGAAAAAAGTTAGCTTAAAATCAATTATGACATTATAAA
>NW_018399749.1:511-663 GCF_002168275.2 Theobroma umbraticum | reverse complement strand
TCAACTTAAAATCAATTATGAGATTATAAAACCATTTGAAGTGAGTAATAAGACGTTTGAAGGATTGGGTGACTATAAATAGACTTTTCTTCACTATGAATAGCTTTTTCTCTACGTTACTTGAGCTAGACATTCAATTATAATCTTTTTTA
>NW_018399749.1:338-483 GCF_002168275.2 Theobroma umbraticum | reverse complement strand
AAAACCAATTTTTGGATTATAAAACTATTTAAAACGAGTAATAAGGCTTTTGAAAGAGTAGGTAACTATAAATGGACTTATCTTGCCAATGAATGCTTGTTGCTTCACATCTCTTGAGGTAGACATTCAATTATAGTCTGTTTGA
>NW_018399749.1:167-325 GCF_002168275.2 Theobroma umbraticum | reverse complement strand
AAAAATTCAACTTAAAACTAATTATGAGATTATAAAACCATTTAAATCGAGTAACAAAGCTTTCGAAGCAATGGGTCACTATAAATGGACTTTTCTTTTCAATGAATGCCTTTTTCTTCATGTTTCTCGAGGTAAACATCCAATTATAGTCTCTTTTA
>NW_018399749.1:0-157 GCF_002168275.2 Theobroma umbraticum | reverse complement strand
TGAAAAAATTCAACTTAAAATCAATTATGAGATTATCAAACCATTTAAAGAGAGTAATAAGGCTTTTAAAGGAATGGGTCACTTTAAATAGACTTTTTTTGCAAGTGAATGCCTTTTTCTTCACATTTCTCGAGGTAAATGTTCAACTATAGTCTGT
>NW_018399748.1:1841-1931 GCF_002168275.2 Theobroma umbraticum | reverse complement strand
GAGGCTATATATGAACTTTTCTTGCCAATGAATGCTCTTTTCTTCATGTTTCTTCTGTTTCACATTCAATTATAGTCTGTTTTAATGAAA
>NW_018399748.1:1630-1831 GCF_002168275.2 Theobroma umbraticum | reverse complement strand
AATTCAACTTAAAATCAATTATGCGATTAAAAAACCATTTAAAGCATGTAATTAGGCTTTTGAAAGAATAAGTGACTATAAATGGACTTTTTTTGTCAATGAATTCTATTTTCTTCACGCTTCCCGAGATAGATATTTAATAATAGTCTGTTTTAATGAAAAATATAAAAAAAATTCAACTTAAAATCAATTATTAGATTA
>NW_018399748.1:1294-1462 GCF_002168275.2 Theobroma umbraticum | reverse complement strand
CTTAAAATCAATTATGAGATTATAAAACCATTTAGAACGAGTAAAAAGACTATTGAAGGAATAGGAGGCTATAAATAGACTTTTCGTATCAATGAATAGTTTTTTCTTCATGTTTATTGAGCCAAACATTCAATTATAGTCTATTTTAATGAAAAATGTGAAAAAATT
>NW_018399748.1:1085-1284 GCF_002168275.2 Theobroma umbraticum | reverse complement strand
TCAATTATGAGATTAGAAAACCATTTAAAACGAGTAATAAGTCTTTTTAAGGAATGAGTAATTATAAATGGACTTTTCTTGCCAATGAATGCTCTTTTCTTCATCTTTCTCAAGATAGACATTCAATTATTATCTATTTTAATCAAAAATGTAAAAATATCAACGAAAAATCAATTATTAGATTATAAAACCACTTAAA
>NW_018399748.1:925-1075 GCF_002168275.2 Theobroma umbraticum | reverse complement strand
AGGCTTTTGAAAGAATGAGAGGCTGTAAATAGACTTTTCTTATCAATGAATACTTTTTTCTTTACGTTTCTTAAGGCAGACATTCAATTATATTCAGTTTTAAAGAAAAATGTAAAAAAATTGAACTTAAAATCAATTATGAGATTATAA
>NW_018399748.1:754-907 GCF_002168275.2 Theobroma umbraticum | reverse complement strand
AAAAGGCTGTTGAAGGACTGGAAGGCTATAAATAGACTTTTATTATCAATGAATGTTTTTTCTTCACGGTTCTCAAGGTAGACATTCAATTATAACCCATTTTAACAAAAAATATAAAAACATTCAACTTAAAATCAATTATGAGACTAGAAA
>NW_018399748.1:342-525 GCF_002168275.2 Theobroma umbraticum | reverse complement strand
ATTCAACTTAAAATCAATTATTAGATTATAAAACTATTTAAAGCAATTAATAAGTTTTTTGAAGGAATAAGAGGCTATAAATAGACTTTTCTTGCTAATGAATGTTTTTTTCTTCACTTTTCTCAAGGAAAACATCCAATTATAGTCTATTTTAATAAAAAATGTAAAAAATTTGCACTTAAA
>NW_018399748.1:170-332 GCF_002168275.2 Theobroma umbraticum | reverse complement strand
AGATTATAAAACTATTTAGAACGAGTAAAAAGGCTATTAAAGGAACGAGAGCCTAAGAATAGACTTTTCTTGTCAATGAATGTTTTTTCTTCACGTATGTCAAGGCAAACGTTCAATTATAGTCTGTTTTAATGAAAAATGTAAAAAATTTTAACTTAAAAT
>NW_018399748.1:0-146 GCF_002168275.2 Theobroma umbraticum | reverse complement strand
AAAGCGAGTAATAAGACTTTTGAAGGAATAGGTGACTATAAATGGACTTTTCTTTCCAATGAAAGTGTTTTTCTTTACGTTTTTTAAGATATACATTCAATTATAGTCTGTTTTAATGAAAAATTTAAAAAAATTCAACTTAAAAT
>NW_018399747.1:3307-3450 GCF_002168275.2 Theobroma umbraticum | reverse complement strand
TGTTTCTTGCGGTAAACATACAATTATAATATGTTTTAATAATAAATATAAAAAGGTTCAACTTCAAACTAATTATAAGATTAAAATATTATTTAAAGCGACTAATAAGGCTTTTGAAGGCATGGGTGAGTATAAATGGACTT
>NW_018399747.1:2850-2992 GCF_002168275.2 Theobroma umbraticum | reverse complement strand
ATTAAAATCAATTATGAGATTATAAAATCATTTAAAGCGAGTAAGAAGGCTTTCCAAGGCATGGGTAACTATAAATGGACTTTTCTTATGAATGGATATCTTTTTCTTCATGTTTCTTAAGATAGACATTCAATTATAATCC
>NW_018399747.1:2172-2334 GCF_002168275.2 Theobroma umbraticum | reverse complement strand
GGCTTGGGAGATTATAAATGGGCTTTTCTTGGTAATGAATAGGTTTTTCTTCATATTTCCCAAGGCAAATATTCAATTACAACCTGTTTTGACCAAAAATGTAAAAAAAATTCAACTTAAAATGAATTATGAGGCTACAAAATCATTTCAAGCGAGTAATAA
>NW_018399747.1:1710-1831 GCF_002168275.2 Theobroma umbraticum | reverse complement strand
TTTCTCAAGATAAACGTTCAATTATAATTTATTTCAATAAAAAATATAAAAAATTTCAAATCAAAATAAATTGTGAGGTTATAAAAATATTTAAAGCGAGTAATAAGGCTTCCGAAGGCAT
>NW_018399747.1:1546-1634 GCF_002168275.2 Theobroma umbraticum | reverse complement strand
TCTGTTTTAATAAAAAATATAAAAAACATTTAAGTTAAAATCAATTATGAGGTTATAAAATTATTTAAAGCGAGTAATAAAGCTTTTG
>NW_018399747.1:824-943 GCF_002168275.2 Theobroma umbraticum | reverse complement strand
AGCGAGTAATAAAGCTTTTGAAGGCATGGGTGACTTTAAATGGACTTTTCTTGCCAATGGATATATTTTTCTTCATGTTTCTCGAGGCAAACATTCAATTATAATATGTTTTAATAAAA
>NW_018399747.1:679-814 GCF_002168275.2 Theobroma umbraticum | reverse complement strand
AATCTAAATTAAAATCAATTATGAGGTTATAAAATCATTTAAAGCCGGTTATATAGGTGACTTTAAATGGGCTTTTCTTGACAAAGGATATCTTTTTCTTCACGTTTTTTGAGGCAAACATTCAATTATAATCTG
>NW_018399747.1:403-590 GCF_002168275.2 Theobroma umbraticum | reverse complement strand
GCTATAAATGGACATTTCTTGCCAATGGATATCTTTTTCTTCATGTTTCCTAAGAAAAAAATTCGATTATAATCTGTTTTAATAAAAAAATATAAAAAAATTCAATTTAAAATCAATTACGAGCTTATAAAATCATTTAAAGTGAATAATAAAGCTTTTGAAGGCATGGGTGACTATAAATGGACTT
>NW_018399747.1:114-285 GCF_002168275.2 Theobroma umbraticum | reverse complement strand
TAAATTAAAATCAATTATGAGGTTATAAAATCATTTAAAGCCGGTTATATGGGTAACTATAAATGGGCTTTTCTTGACAAAGGATATCTTTTTCTTCATGTTTTTCGAGGCAAACATTCAATTATATTCCGTTTTAATAAAAAATATGAAAAAATTCAAATCAAAATCAAT
>NW_018399747.1:0-104 GCF_002168275.2 Theobroma umbraticum | reverse complement strand
TAAAATCATTTAAAACGAGTAATAAAGCTTTTGAAGGCATGGGTGACTAGAAATGGACTTTTCTTGTCAATGGATATCTTTTTCTTCACGTTTCCTAAGGCAAA
>NW_018399746.1:4346-4514 GCF_002168275.2 Theobroma umbraticum | reverse complement strand
AATCAATTTTGAGATTATAAAAAATTTGAAGTGAGTAATAAGGCTTTTGAAGGATTGGGTGAATATAAATGGACTTTTCTTACTAATGAATGCCTTTTTCTATATGTTTTTTGAGGTAGACATTCAATTATAGTCTGTTTAAACAAAAAATGTAGAAAAATTCAACTT
>NW_018399746.1:3804-3922 GCF_002168275.2 Theobroma umbraticum | reverse complement strand
ACTATAAATGGGCTTTTCTTGAAAATAAATGCATTTTTCTTCTTGATTATCAAGTTAGACATTCAATTCTAGCCTATTTTAACTAAAAATGTACAATGAAATCAAATTTAAATTAATT
>NW_018399746.1:3719-3794 GCF_002168275.2 Theobroma umbraticum | reverse complement strand
AAAATAATTTAAAGTGAGTAATAAGGCTTTGAATGAATGAATGACTATAAATGGACTTTTATTGCCAATGAATGC
>NW_018399746.1:3604-3709 GCF_002168275.2 Theobroma umbraticum | reverse complement strand
ATGTTTCTAGAGGTAAACATTCAATTATAGTCTATTTAACCAAAAATGTAAAAAAAAAGTCAACTTAAAATCAATTACGCATTTACAAAATTATTTAAAGCGAGT
>NW_018399746.1:3445-3594 GCF_002168275.2 Theobroma umbraticum | reverse complement strand
TTGAAGGTATGGGTGACTATAAGTGGGCTTTTCTTGCCAATGAATGCTTTTTTCTTCATGTTTCTTAAGGTCGACATTTAATTCAAGTCTGTCTTAACCAAAATGTACAAAGAATTCAAATTTAAATCAATTTTGAGATTATAAAAACA
>NW_018399746.1:3318-3435 GCF_002168275.2 Theobroma umbraticum | reverse complement strand
GTAATAAGACTTTTAAAGGAATGGGTGTCTATAAATAGAGTTCTCTTACCTATGAATGCTTACTTCTTTATGTTTCTCGGGTTAGACATTTAATTATATTATGTTTTAACTAGAAAA
>NW_018399746.1:3204-3308 GCF_002168275.2 Theobroma umbraticum | reverse complement strand
TTGAACTTAAAATCAATTTTGAGAATATAAAACCGTTTAAAGTGATTAATTAGGCATTTGAAGTAATAGGTGACTATAAATAGACTTTTCCTGCCAATGAATAC
>NW_018399746.1:3087-3194 GCF_002168275.2 Theobroma umbraticum | reverse complement strand
ATGTTTCTCATGGTAGACATTCAATTCTAGTCTGTGATAACCCAAAATGTGCAAAGATTTCAAATTTAAATCAATTTTTAGATTATAAAACTATTTAAAGAGAGTAA
>NW_018399746.1:2913-3077 GCF_002168275.2 Theobroma umbraticum | reverse complement strand
AAAGGAATGGGTGACTATAAATGGACTTCTCTTCCCTATGAATGTTTACTTCTTTATGTTTCTTGAGTTAGACATTCAATTATAATATGTTTTGACAAGAAAAGTAAAACAATTTGAACTTAAAATCAATTTTGAGAATATAAAATCATTTAAAGTGATTAATT
>NW_018399746.1:2275-2571 GCF_002168275.2 Theobroma umbraticum | reverse complement strand
AGCTAGACGTTCAATTATAATATGTGTTTAACTAGAAAAGTAAAAGAATTCAACTTAAAATCAATTTTGAGGATATAAAACTATTTAAAGTGATTAATTAGGCTTTTGAAGCAATGGGTGACTATAAGTAGACTTGTCTTGCCAATGAATACTCTTTTCTTAATGTTACTCAGGGTAGACATTCAATTCTACTATGTTTTAACCATAAATGTGCAAAAATTTCCAATTTAAATCAATTTTAGGATTATAAAATCATTTAAAGTGAGTAATAAGGCTTTTAAAGGAATGACTGACTA
>NW_018399746.1:0-2175 GCF_002168275.2 Theobroma umbraticum | reverse complement strand
GGGAGTAATAAGACTTTTAAAGGAATGGGTGTCTATAAATAGAGTTCTCTTACCAATGAATGCTTACTTCTTTATGTTTATCAAATTAAACATTTAATTATAATATGTTTTAACTAGAAAAGTAAAAACATTCGAACTTAAAATCAATTTTGAGAATATAAAACCATTTAAAGTGATTAATTAGGTGTTTGAAGTAATAGGTGGCTATAAATAGACTTTTCCTACCAATGAATACTTTTTTCTTCATGTTTCTCAAGGTAGACATTCAATTCTAGTATGTGTTAACCCAAAATGTGCAAAGATTTCAAATTAAAAATCAATTTTTAGATTCTAAAACCATTTAAAGTGAGTAATAAGGCTTTTAAAGGAATGGGTGACTATAAATGGACTTCTTTTCCCTATGAATGCTTACTTCTTTATATTTCTTGAGCTAGACATTCAATTATAATATGTTTTGACAAGAAAAGTAAAAAAATTTGAACTTAAAATCAATTTTGAGAATATAAAACCATTTAAAGTGATTAATTAGTCTTTTGAAGTAATAGGTGACTATAAATAGACTTTTCTTGGTAATGAATACTTTTTCCTTCATGTTTCTTAAGGTAGATATTCAATTCTAGTCTGTGTTCACCTTAAATGTGCAAAGATTTCAAATTTAATTCAATTTTGAGATTATAAAACAATTTAAAGTTAGTAATAAGGTTTTTAAAGGAATGAGTGACTATAAATGCACCTCTCTTGCCTATGAATGCTTTCTTCTTTATGTTTCTCGAGCTAGACGTTCAATTATAATATGTTTTAACTAGAAAAGTAAAGGAATTCAACTTAAAATCAATTTTGAGGAGCTAAAACTATGGGTGACTACCTTTTGATGCAATGGGTGACTATAAATAGACTTTTCTTATCAATGAATACCTTTTTATTTATGTTTATCGAGCTAGACACTCAATTATAGCTTGTTTTAATAAAAAGTATAAAAAAATTCAACTTAAAATTAATTATGGCATTATAAAACCATTTAAAGTGAGAAATACAACTTTTAAAGGTATGAGTGACCATAAATGAACTTTTCTGACCAATAAATGCATTTTTCTTCATGATTCTCAAGGTAAACATTCAATTCTAGTCTGTTTTAACCAAAAATGTATAAGGAATTCAAATTAAAATCAATTTTGTGATTATAAAACCATTTAAAGTGAGTAAGAAGGCTTTTGAAGGAAATGATGACTATAAATGGACTTCTCTTGCCAATGAATACTTTTTTCTTCATGTTTTTCAAGGTAAACATTCAATTCTACTCTATTTTAACCATAAATGTGCAAAGATTTCAAATTTAAACCAATTTGAGATTATAAAACCATTAAAGTGAGTAATAAGGCTTTTAAAGGAATGGCTGACTATAAATAGACTTCTCTTACCCATGAATGCTCTCTTCTTTATGTTTCACGGGGTAGGCGATCAATTATAATATGTTTTAACTACAAAAGTAAAAAATATTTAAACTTAAAATCAATTTTGAGATTATAAAACCATTTAAAGTGACTGATAAGACTTTTGATGCAATGGGTGACTATAAATAGCCTTTTCTTATCAATGAATGCCTTTTCATTTATGTTTATCAAGGTAGACATTCCATTATAGTCTTTTTTAACCAAAAGTATAAAAAAATTCAATTTAAAATCAATTATGGCATTACAAAACCATTTAAAGTGAGTAATAAGGCTTTTGAAGGTATGGGTGACTATAAATGGACTTTTCTTGCCAATGAATACTTTTTTCTTCATGTTTCTAAAGGTAGACAATTAATCCTAGTCTGTTTTAACTAAAAACGTACAAAGAATTCAAATTTAAATCAATTTTAAGATTATAAAACCATTTAAAGTGTGTAATAAGGCTTTTAAAAGAATGGGTGACTATAAATGGACTAGTCTTCCCAATGAATGCCTTTTTCTTTACATTTCTCGAGATAGACATTCAATTATAGTCTGTTTAACTAAAAATATAAAGAAAATTCAACTTAAAATTAATTATAGCATTACAAAACCATTTAAAGCAAGTAATAAGGCTCTTGAAGATATGAGTGACTATAAATGGACTTTCCTTGCCAATAAATGCTTTTTTCTTCATGTTTCTCATGGTAGACATTCAATTCTACTCTGTTTTAACCAAAAATGT
>NW_018399745.1:1759-1967 GCF_002168275.2 Theobroma umbraticum | reverse complement strand
ACTTAAAATCAACTATGAGATTATAAAACCATTTAAAGCGAGTAATAATGCTTTCAAAGATATAGGTGACTATAAATGAACCTTTCTCTCGAATGGATATCTTTTGCTTCATCTTTCCAAAGATAGACATTTAATTATAATATATTTTAACTAGAAATATAAAAAAATTTAACTTAAAATAAATTATGAGATTATAAAACCATTTAAA
>NW_018399745.1:1632-1746 GCF_002168275.2 Theobroma umbraticum | reverse complement strand
CTTTTGAAAGTTTTTGTGACTATAAATGGACTTTTCGTCCCAATAGATGGCTTCTGCATCCCGTTTTTCATGGCAGACATTCAATTATAATATATTTTAATAAAAAATATAAAA
>NW_018399745.1:1452-1622 GCF_002168275.2 Theobroma umbraticum | reverse complement strand
TAAAATAAATTATGAGATTATAAAACCATTTAAAGCGAGTAACAATGCTTTTGAAGGCATGGGTGACTATAAATACACTTTTCTCACTATTGAATGGCTTTTTCTTCTTGTTTCTCAAGGAAAACATTCAATTATAATTTGTTTTAACTAAAAACATAAAAAAATTTAAC
>NW_018399745.1:1288-1442 GCF_002168275.2 Theobroma umbraticum | reverse complement strand
TTATGAGATTATAAAACCATTTAAAGTGAGTGATAATACTTTTGAAGGCATAGATTACTATAAATGGACTTTTCTTGCAATGAATGGGTTTTTTTCATATTTCTCAAGATAGATGTTCAATTATAATATGTTTTAACTAAAAATATAAAAAAAT
>NW_018399745.1:1112-1278 GCF_002168275.2 Theobroma umbraticum | reverse complement strand
ATCAATTATGGAATTATAACACAATCAAAAGTGAGTAATAAGGTTTCCAAAGGCCTAAGTGACTATAAATGGGCTTTTCGTTCTAACGGATGGATTTTGCTTCACTTTTTTTGAGGAAGATATTTAATTATAATATGTTTGAACTAAAAATGTAAAAAAATTCAGC
>NW_018399745.1:759-1102 GCF_002168275.2 Theobroma umbraticum | reverse complement strand
TTATGACATTATAAAACCGTTTAAACCGAGTAATAATGCTTTCGAAGGCATGGGTGACTATAAATGTACTTTCCTTGCCGATGAAAGACTTTTTCTTCACGTTTATCAAGGTAGACATTCAATTATAATATATTTTAATCAAAAATGTAAAAAAACCCAACTTGAAATCAATTATAAGATTATAAAATCACTTAAAGTGAGTAATAATGCTTTAGAAGGTATGGGTGACTATAACTGGACTTTTCTTGCCAATGAATGACTTTTTTTTCACGTTTCTCGAGGTAGACATTTAATTATAATCTGTTTTAGCCAAAAATGTAAAACAATTCAGCTTAAAATCAAT
>NW_018399745.1:560-749 GCF_002168275.2 Theobroma umbraticum | reverse complement strand
TAAAACCATTTAAAGCGAGTAATAATGCTTTCTAAGGCATGGGTGACTATAAATGGACTTTTCTTCACATTTCTCGTGGTGGACATTCAATTATAATTTGTTTTAACTAAAAATGTAAAAATATTTAGATTAAAATCATTTATGACATTGTAAAACCATTTCAAGCGAGTAATAATACTTTTAAAGGCA
>NW_018399745.1:0-368 GCF_002168275.2 Theobroma umbraticum | reverse complement strand
TGAGATTATAAAATTATTTAAAGTGAGTAATAATGCTTTCGAAGGAATGGGTGACTATAAATGGACTTTTCTTACAAATGAAAGCTTTTTCTTCACGTTTCTCATGGTGGACATTCAATGATAATCTATTTTAACTAAAAATAAAAAAAAAATTCAGCTTAAAATCAATTATGAGATTATAAAACTATTTAAAGTCAGTAATGATGCTTTCGAAGGTGTGGGTGACTATAAATGGACTTTTCTTGTGAATGAATGGCTTTTTCTTCAGGTTTTTCAAGGTGGACATTTAATTATAATCTGTTTTAACAAAAAATATAAAAAAATGCAGCTTAAAATCAATTATGACATTGTAAAACTATTTAAAGCAA
>NW_018399744.1:1616-1759 GCF_002168275.2 Theobroma umbraticum | reverse complement strand
ATAAAAAATATTTTAAAAATTATCAAAAATATATAATATATAAAAATTTCAAAATTTTGGAGAGGCCATTATAAAGGGACGCTCCGCCTCTGATTCTAAGGTGATGAAGCCGGGGCATCTAATGAAAGTAAACTTACTGAGTA
>NW_018399744.1:1185-1594 GCF_002168275.2 Theobroma umbraticum | reverse complement strand
AGTTCACCATCCCAAACAGTAGGAAGGTTACCTGCTGATCACCGCTCAATACCTTTCGCTTCCATGATAATATTAAAATAATTAATGTTGCATTGTAACTCGACCAGTTACAAGTATTAATGGATTGACATTACTCAACATCTGGCTAATGATACAATAGAAGGGTTGGCAATCTATCGGTAACTAATTTATGAAGCTTGGGGTTTCGCTATCAAGTGTGGCTGACAAAAATTTTACTGAAACATGATTTAATCACGAAATTGGCTAGCCACTAAGCCCTCCAATTCTGTTTATATTATCCTGTGCGGCTGGAGTCTCCTTGAACTCCAACAAATACTTTTAATGTCTTGTCTGACTACAAGAATTAGCTAAAATGAGAATGGTAAAGCTTTTGTTTGATTTTTCTTAG
>NW_018399744.1:444-719 GCF_002168275.2 Theobroma umbraticum | reverse complement strand
ACTTTCAAGTTAATTTTAGGTAATATTTATACTTTTCTTTATTTAGTTTAGTGCATGTTGAATTATTTTTAATTTGAGTAAGTTGATCTTATTTTCATATCAAATGTCTTAATTTGAGAAATCGCTAATTTAATCTCTTTTCTGAAGGTTCTTAAGTGTAGAAAGCTTCATAGAAGTGAAATGTGCAAGATGGTTAGGTGCAGAATTTGCTAAACATGTTGTGGTATTTCTACCATAACTCTCTCTATGGAACTCCAAATGAGGTGATTCCTAAA
>NW_018399744.1:115-309 GCF_002168275.2 Theobroma umbraticum | reverse complement strand
AAAATTTTAGTTACTTAAATAAGATTGATTTGTTATAAAATTTTAGTCCTTAGCAAAACTTTAGCAACAAAATTCCTGTGGGAATGATACTCTAGTTGTTACTATATTACTTGTCTGCAATAATGCGCACTTGCATGAAAAATCAACAACATGTTTTTGGCATCGTTGTCGAGGATTTGGACTCTTCTACTTGC
>NW_018399744.1:0-105 GCF_002168275.2 Theobroma umbraticum | reverse complement strand
ATTTCACAGATTAGTCTTAATTTAAATTTTTCTTCTTTGTTTTGTAGGTTGGTTTTGTCATTGTATGAGAAGGGCAAAAAGCTTGGAGATTATACCCTATGATTT
>NW_018399743.1:957-1052 GCF_002168275.2 Theobroma umbraticum | reverse complement strand
GTTTTAACCAAAAATAAAAAGAATTCAACTTAAAATCATTTATAAGATTAGAAAGCTATTTAAAGGGATAAACAAGTCTTTCAAAGGCATGAGTG
>NW_018399743.1:877-947 GCF_002168275.2 Theobroma umbraticum | reverse complement strand
TTTCGTTATGAGCGGATGGCTTTCACTGTACATTTCTCATTATAAACAACAAATTATGATATATTTTAAC
>NW_018399743.1:767-867 GCF_002168275.2 Theobroma umbraticum | reverse complement strand
AACAAATTTAATTTAAAATCATTTATAAAGTTACAAAACCATTTATAGCGAGTAATAAGGCTTCCGAAGGTATTAGTGACTATAAATAGACCTTTCTTGT
>NW_018399743.1:608-737 GCF_002168275.2 Theobroma umbraticum | reverse complement strand
ATGAAAACATCCAAATATAATTCCTATTAAGTAAAAGTGAAAACAATTCAATTCAAAAATCATTTATAAGTTACAAAATCACTTAAAGTAAGTAATAACAATTTCGCAAGCATGAGTGACTATAAATGG
>NW_018399743.1:0-124 GCF_002168275.2 Theobroma umbraticum | reverse complement strand
ATTAATGGCTTTCGCTTCTCGTTTCTCATTGCAAATAACAAATTATGATATGTTGTAACTAAAAATAAAAAATTTCAATTCAAAATTGTTTATAAGGTTATTAAACCACTTAAAGCGAATAATG
>NW_018399742.1:3363-3542 GCF_002168275.2 Theobroma umbraticum | reverse complement strand
AAAGTGAGTAATAAGGCTTTTGAAAGAATGAGAGACTATAAATGGACTTTTTTTTCAAATAAATAGGTTTTTTTACATGTTTCTCGAGACAAGCATTTAATTATAGTTTGTTTTAATAAAAAATGTAAAATTTCAACTTAAAATCAATTATGAGATTATAAAACCATTTAAAGCGAGTA
>NW_018399742.1:2970-3078 GCF_002168275.2 Theobroma umbraticum | reverse complement strand
CTTAAAATCAATTATGAGATTATAAAAGCATTTAAAGCGTGTAATAAGGCTTTTCTTGTCAATGAATACCTTTTTCTCTATGTCACGAGGTAGACAGTCAATTGTAAA
>NW_018399742.1:2835-2960 GCF_002168275.2 Theobroma umbraticum | reverse complement strand
CAAAATATAAAAAAATTAAACTTAAAATCAAATTTGAGAATATAAAACTATTTAAAGTGAGTAATAAGGCTTTTTGAAGGAATAGGTGACTATAAATGGACTTATCTTGTCAATAAATGTCTTTT
>NW_018399742.1:2356-2564 GCF_002168275.2 Theobroma umbraticum | reverse complement strand
TGTAAAAAAATTAAACCTAAAATCAATTATGAGATTATAAAGCCATTCAAAGCGGGTAATAAGACTTTTGAAAAAATAGGAGGCTATGAATGGATTTTTCTGGCTAATGAATGCTTTTTTTTTTACGTTTCTCGAAGCAGGCATTCAATTATACTCTGTTTTAATCAAAAATTTTGAAAAAACTGAACATAAAATAAATTTTGAGATT
>NW_018399742.1:2205-2346 GCF_002168275.2 Theobroma umbraticum | reverse complement strand
TTAAAGTGAGTAATAAGGCTTTTGAAGGAGTGGGAGACTATAAATGGGCTTTTCTTGTAAATGAATACTTTTCTCTTCACGTTTTTCGAGGTAGACAATCAATTAAAGTTTGTCTTAATAAAAAATGTAACAATAATTGAA
>NW_018399742.1:2060-2172 GCF_002168275.2 Theobroma umbraticum | reverse complement strand
AAAATGGGTAATAAGGCTTTTGAAGGAATTGGTGACTATAAATGGACTTTTTTAGCTAATGAATCGTTATTTTTTTACGTTTCACACGATGGACTTTCAATTGCTAATGAAT
>NW_018399742.1:1582-1858 GCF_002168275.2 Theobroma umbraticum | reverse complement strand
TCCCAAGGCAAGCATTTAATTATAGTATGTGTTAATGAAAAATGTAAAAAATTTAACTTAAAATCAACTATGAGATTATAAAGCCATTTAAAGCAAGTAATAGGGCTTTTGAAGGAATGGGAGACTATAAAGAGACTTTTCTTTCAAAAAAATGGGTTTTGTCACACGTTTCCCGAGGCAAGCATTTAATTACAATCTGTTTTAATAAAGAATCTAAAAAAGTCAACCTAAAATTAATTATGAGATTATAAAGCCATTTAAAGCGAGTAATAAGGC
>NW_018399742.1:1458-1572 GCF_002168275.2 Theobroma umbraticum | reverse complement strand
ATAGGAGACTATAAATAGACTTTTCTTGCCAATGAATGCTTTTTTTCTTCATGTTTCTCGAGGTAGTCATTTAATTATAGTCTGTTTTAACCAAAAATGTTAAAAAATTTGAAC
>NW_018399742.1:1180-1358 GCF_002168275.2 Theobroma umbraticum | reverse complement strand
CATTTTAAATAGTTTTATAATCTCAAAATTGATTTTATGTTCAATTATTGTTACTTTTTTTATTAAGACAAACTTTAATTGATTGTCTACCTCGAGAAATGAGAAGAGAAAAGCATTCATTTACAAGAAAAATCCATTTATAGTCTCCCATTCCTTCAAAAACCTTATTACTCACTTT
>NW_018399742.1:1008-1170 GCF_002168275.2 Theobroma umbraticum | reverse complement strand
ATAATCTCAAAATTTATTTTATGTTCAGTTTTTTCAACATTTTTAATTACAACAGAGTATAATTGAATGCCTGCTTCGAGAAACATAAAAAAAAAACATTCATTGGCTAGAAAAATCCATTCATAGCCTCCTATTTTTTCAAAAGTCTTATTACTCGCTTTG
>NW_018399742.1:509-641 GCF_002168275.2 Theobroma umbraticum | reverse complement strand
AGAGAAAAAGGCATTCATTGACAAGAAAAGTCCATTTATAGCCACCCATTCCTTTAAAAGTCTTATTACACGCTTTAAATGCTTTTATAATCTCATAATTGATTTTAACTTGACTTTTTTAGATTTTTTATT
>NW_018399742.1:380-499 GCF_002168275.2 Theobroma umbraticum | reverse complement strand
GTAATTGAATGCTTGCCTTAGGAAACGCATGAAAAAACTCATTTATTTGGAGGAAAAGTCCATTTATAGTCTCCCATTCCTTCAAAAGCCTTTTTACTTGCTTTAAATGGTTTTATAAT
>NW_018399742.1:0-236 GCF_002168275.2 Theobroma umbraticum | reverse complement strand
AAAGTCCATTTATAGCTACCCATTCTTTCAAAAGCCTTATTATTCGCCTTAAATTGTTTTATAATCTCATAATTGATTTTAACTTTCCTTTTTTAGATTTTTTATTAAAACATACTGTAATTAAATGCTTACCGTGAGAAACGCGTGAAAAAATCCAGTTATTTAGAAGAAAAGTCCATTTATAGTCTCTCATTCCTTGAAAAGGCTTATTACTCGCTCTAAATGGTTTTATAATC
>NW_018399741.1:1139-1277 GCF_002168275.2 Theobroma umbraticum | reverse complement strand
TTTTTGGAAAAGCTCAAATCAAGATGGTCTGGTCCTTTCATTGTCAATGAGGTACTTCCACATGGAGAAATCAAAGTTAGAGGGACATATGGTCAAAAATTTAAAGTCAATGGACAAAGATTTAACCATTATTGGGGA
>NW_018399741.1:720-821 GCF_002168275.2 Theobroma umbraticum | reverse complement strand
AGGAGAAAGAAGATTAGGGCTTTCAAGGCACTACCACCATTGATAAGGAAGTTTCTTTCTCTTATTCTTTTTAGCTTTTCACATTAAGGACAATGTGCAAT
>NW_018399741.1:612-710 GCF_002168275.2 Theobroma umbraticum | reverse complement strand
GAGAAGGTTTTATTGTTGTTAGTTTTTGTGATAGTTTAGGTTTCTTTATTTTTGTTAAATTTTTTTTTATTTCAACTAGATTTACTTGTGCCAGTTTC
>NW_018399741.1:0-114 GCF_002168275.2 Theobroma umbraticum | reverse complement strand
ATTTTAGCCTAAACCCTTATATTAATATTTCCAACAATTCTTGCATCCCTCATTTCTCAGTGTATAAGTCAATTTAGAATGTGTTATGAGCCACATAGTGAAAAAGGTAGTCAA
>NW_018399740.1:2565-2675 GCF_002168275.2 Theobroma umbraticum | reverse complement strand
AAAAGCTTATTACTCGCTTTAAATAGTTTTATAATCTCATAATTGATTTTAAGTCTGATTTTTTTACGTTTTTGATTAAAGCATACTATATCTGAATGTCTACCTTGAGA
>NW_018399740.1:1906-2064 GCF_002168275.2 Theobroma umbraticum | reverse complement strand
AAAAGCTTATTACTCGCTTTAAATAGTTTTATAATCTCAGAATTGATTTTAAGTGGGATTTTTTTACGTTTTTGATTAAAACATACAATATCTGAATGTCCACCTCGAGAAACGTGAAGAAACAAGTATTCATTGATAAGAAAAGTCCATTTAGAGTC
>NW_018399740.1:1561-1696 GCF_002168275.2 Theobroma umbraticum | reverse complement strand
ACTCGCTTTAAATAGTTTTATAATCTCATAATTGATCTAAAGTTGAATTTTTTTACATTTTTGATTAAAACATACTATAAATGAATGTTTACCTCGAGGAATGTGAAGAAACAAGCATTCATTGATAAGAAAAGT
>NW_018399740.1:1379-1525 GCF_002168275.2 Theobroma umbraticum | reverse complement strand
ACTCGCTTTGAATGGTTTTATAATCTCATACTTGATTTTCTATTGAATTTTTTTACATTTTTGATTAAAACATACTAAAATTAAATGTCTAACTCGAGAAACATGAAGAAACAAGCATTCATTGATAAGAAAAGTCCATTTAGAGT
>NW_018399740.1:1233-1348 GCF_002168275.2 Theobroma umbraticum | reverse complement strand
ATTTTAAGTTGAATTTGTTTATATTTTTTGTTAAAACAGACTATAATTGATTGTTCACCTTAAAAAACTTGTAGAAAACAGCATTCATTGACAAGAAAAGTCCATTTAGAGTCAC
>NW_018399740.1:933-1077 GCF_002168275.2 Theobroma umbraticum | reverse complement strand
TATAATTGAATATCTACCTTGAGAAACGCGAAGAAACAAGCATTCATTGACAAGTCCATTTAGAGTCACCCATTTCTTCAAAAAGCTTATTATTCGCTTTAAATGATTTTATAATCTCGTAATTGATTTTAAGTTGAATTTTTT
>NW_018399740.1:502-638 GCF_002168275.2 Theobroma umbraticum | reverse complement strand
ATCTGAATGTCTACCTTGAGAAACGTGAAGAAACAAGTATTCATTGACAAGAAATGTCCATTTAGAGTCACCTATTCCTTCGAAAGGCTTATTAGTCGCTTTAAATAGTTTTATAATCTCATAATTGATTTTAAGT
>NW_018399740.1:176-322 GCF_002168275.2 Theobroma umbraticum | reverse complement strand
TTTTTACATTTTTGATTAAAACATACTATAATTGAATGTCTACCTGGAGGAATGTGAAGAAACAAGCATTCATTGATAAGAAAAGTCCATTCAGAGTCACCCATTATTTCAAAAAGCTTATTACTCGCTTTAAATGGTTTTATATT
>NW_018399740.1:0-129 GCF_002168275.2 Theobroma umbraticum | reverse complement strand
CTATAATTGAATGTCTACCTCGAGAAACATGAAGAAACAAGCATTCATTGATAAAAAAAATCCTTTTAGAGTCACCCATTCTTTCAAAAGGCTTATCACTCGCCTTAAATAGTTTTATAATCTCATAAT
>NW_018399739.1:890-1008 GCF_002168275.2 Theobroma umbraticum | reverse complement strand
TCTCGAGTTAGACATTTAATTTTTGTCTGTTTTAAAGAAAAATATAAACAAATTCATCCTAAATTCAATTATGAGATTATAAAATCATTTAAATCGAGTAATAAGGCTTTTGAAGGAA
>NW_018399739.1:350-518 GCF_002168275.2 Theobroma umbraticum | reverse complement strand
ATGGCTTTTTTTGCACGTTTCTTAGGGTAGACATTCAATTATAGTATGTTTTAAATAAAAAAGTAAAATAATTCAACTTAAAATCAATTATGAGATTATAAAACTATTTATGGTGAGTAATAAGCCTTTTGAAGGAATGGGTGGCTCTAAATGGACTTTTCTTGTCAA
>NW_018399739.1:0-126 GCF_002168275.2 Theobroma umbraticum | reverse complement strand
AAAATGTAAAAAAATTCAACTTAAAATCAATTATGAGATTATAAAAACATTTAATGTGAGTAATAGGATTTTTGAAGAAATGAGTGACTCTAAATGGACTTTTCTTGTCAATAAATGCTTGTTTCT
>NW_018399738.1:2196-2315 GCF_002168275.2 Theobroma umbraticum | reverse complement strand
CTTGATTAAAACATACAATAATTGAATGTCTACCTCAAGAAATGTGAAGAAACAGAATTCATAGACAAGAAAAGTCCATTTATGGTCACTCATTCCTTCAAAAGTCTTATTACTCGCTT
>NW_018399738.1:1831-1974 GCF_002168275.2 Theobroma umbraticum | reverse complement strand
AGTTAAATTTTTTTACATTTTTGATTAACACATACTATAATTGAATGTCTACCTCGAGCAACGTGAAGAAACAAGCATTCATTGATAAGACAAGTCCATTTAGAGTCACCTATTATTTCAAAAAGCTTATTACTCGCTTTAAA
>NW_018399738.1:1524-1663 GCF_002168275.2 Theobroma umbraticum | reverse complement strand
ATTACTCGCTTTAAATAATTTTATAATCTCATAATTGATTTTAAGTTAAATTTTGTTATATTTTTTGTTAAAACAGACTATAATTGATTGTTTACCTAGGAAAACTTGTAGAGAACAGCATTCATTGACAAGAAATGTC
>NW_018399738.1:1448-1514 GCF_002168275.2 Theobroma umbraticum | reverse complement strand
CACCCATTCTTTCAGTAAGCTTATTACTGGTTTTAAATAGTTTTATAATCCCATAATTGATTTTAA
>NW_018399738.1:1299-1438 GCF_002168275.2 Theobroma umbraticum | reverse complement strand
TTTACATTTTTGATTAAAACATACTATAATTGAATCTCTACCTCGAGAACCGTGAAGAAACAACATTTATTGATAAGAAAAATCTATTTAGAGTCACCCATTATTTCAAAAAGCTTATTACTCGCTTTAAATAGTTTTA
>NW_018399738.1:921-1095 GCF_002168275.2 Theobroma umbraticum | reverse complement strand
TAAAACATACTATAATTGAATATCTACCTTGAGAAACGTGAAGAAACAAGCATTAATTGACAAGAAAAATCCATTTAGAGTCACCAATTTCTTCAAAAAGCTTATTACTCGCTCTAAATGGTTTTATAGTCTCATAATTGATTTTAAGTTGAATTTTTTTATATTTTTGATTAA
>NW_018399738.1:533-765 GCF_002168275.2 Theobroma umbraticum | reverse complement strand
GCCATGGCAAACGTGTAGACAAAGCTTATCCATTGAGAACAAAAGTCCATTTATGGTCACTCATTCCTTCAAAAGCTTTATTTCTCGGTTTAAATAATTTTATAATCTCATAATTGAATTTAGGATGAATTTTTTTACATTTCTCTTTAAAACAGACAAAAATTGAATATCTAACTCTAGAAATGCGCAGTAAAAGCCATTCATTTAGAAGAAAAGTCCATTTATAGTCACC
>NW_018399738.1:151-282 GCF_002168275.2 Theobroma umbraticum | reverse complement strand
AAGTTGAATTTTTTTATATTTTTGATTAAAACATACAATAATTGAATGTCTACCACAGGAAACGTGAAGAGACAAGAATTCATAGATAAGAACAGTCCATTTATAGTCACCCATTCCTTCAAAAGTCTTAT
>NW_018399738.1:0-141 GCF_002168275.2 Theobroma umbraticum | reverse complement strand
AAATGGTTTTATAATCTCATAATTGATTTTAAGTTGGATTTTTTAAATTATTGATTAAAACACACTATAATTGAATGTCTACCTCATGAAACGTGAAGAAACAAGCATTCACTGACAAGAAAAGTCCATTTAGAGTCACCT
>NW_018399737.1:1309-1390 GCF_002168275.2 Theobroma umbraticum | reverse complement strand
TTACTTGATTTAAATGGTTTATAATCTCATAATTGATTTTAAGTTGAATTTTTTGTATTTTTTTAAAAACAGACTATAATT
>NW_018399737.1:1055-1299 GCF_002168275.2 Theobroma umbraticum | reverse complement strand
CTCAAGAAACATGAAGAAACAAGCTTTCATTGGCAAGATAAGTCCATTTATAGTCTCCTATTCCTCAAAAGCCTTATTACTCACTTTAAATAGTTTTATAATCTCAAAATTGATTCCAGGTTCAATTTTTTTTTCCATTATTGGATAAAGAATATTATAATTGAATGTCTAGCTCGAGTAATGTAAAGAGAAATACATTCATTGGTAAGAAAAGTCCATTTATAGTCACCCATTCCTTCAAAAG
>NW_018399737.1:711-831 GCF_002168275.2 Theobroma umbraticum | reverse complement strand
ATTTAAAGTCACCCATTCCTTCAAAAGCCTTATTACTCATTTTAAACGGTTATATAATATCATAATTGATTTTAAGTTGAATGCTTTTAGATTTTTAGTTAATGCAGACTATAATTGAAT
>NW_018399737.1:388-563 GCF_002168275.2 Theobroma umbraticum | reverse complement strand
CCTTCAAAAGCCTTATTACTCACTTTAAATGGCTTTATAATCTTAAAATTGATTAAAGATTCAATTTTATTTTTACATTATTGGTTAAAAAATATTATAATTGATTTTCTAGCTTGAGTAACTTGAGGAAAAAGATATTCATTGGCAAGAAAAGTTCATTTATAGTCACCCATTC
>NW_018399737.1:272-378 GCF_002168275.2 Theobroma umbraticum | reverse complement strand
CATATTACTTGCTTTAAATGGTTTTATAATCTCATAATTGACTTAAAGTTGGATTTTTTTGCATTTTTGGTTAAAATAGACTATAATTGAAGGTTTACCTCCAGAA
>NW_018399737.1:131-243 GCF_002168275.2 Theobroma umbraticum | reverse complement strand
AAAAGTCTATTTATAGTCGTCCATTCCTTCAAAAGCCTTATTATTTGCTTTAAATGATTTAATAATCTCATAATTGATTTTAAGTTGAGTGTTTTTAGATTTTTGGTTAAAA
>NW_018399737.1:0-121 GCF_002168275.2 Theobroma umbraticum | reverse complement strand
TTGAATGTGTACCTTGAGAAACGCAAAGAAAAAAGTATTCATTGGCAAGAAAAGTCTTTTTATAGTTTCCTATTTCTTTAAAAGCCTTATTACTTGCTTTAAATTGTTTTATAATCTCATA
>NW_018399736.1:1446-1608 GCF_002168275.2 Theobroma umbraticum | reverse complement strand
ATTACTCACTTTAACTGATTTTATAATCTCAAAATTGATTTACATTTTAAATCTTTGCACATTTATGGTTAAAATAGAGTAGAATTGAATGTCTACCTTGAGAAACAAGAAGAAAAAAGTATTCATTGGTAAGAAAAGTCTATTTATAGTCACCCATTGCTT
>NW_018399736.1:910-1026 GCF_002168275.2 Theobroma umbraticum | reverse complement strand
TTTTGGTTAAACAGACTATAATTGAATGTCTATCTTGAGAAACGTAAAGAAAAATACATTTGTTGGCAAGAGAAGTCCATTTATAGTCACCAATTCCTTCAAAAGCCTTATTACTC
>NW_018399736.1:430-843 GCF_002168275.2 Theobroma umbraticum | reverse complement strand
TTTGTACATTTTTTGTTAAAACAGACTAGGATTGGATGTCTACCTTTAGAAACATGAAGCAAAAAAACAATCATTGGCAAAAAAACTTCATTTATAGTCACCAATACCTTCAAAAGCCTTATTACTCGTTGTAAATGATTTTGTAATGCCATAATCAATTTTATGTTTAATTTTGTTATACTTTTGGTTAAAACATACTATAATTGAATGTCTACCTTGATAAATGTAAATAAAAAGGCATTTATTGATAAGAAAAGTCTATTTATAGTTACCCATTGCTTTAAAAGCCTTATCAATCACTTTAAATGGTTTTATAATCTCAAATTTGATTTTAAGTTCAAATTTTTTTACTTTCCTGATTAAAACATATAATAATTGAACGTCTACCTCGAGAAACATAAAGAAGAGAGCAG
>NW_018399736.1:228-379 GCF_002168275.2 Theobroma umbraticum | reverse complement strand
TATTACTCACTTTAAATGATTTTATAATCTCAAAATTCATTTAAATTTGAAATCTTTGCACATTTATAGTTAAAACAGAGTAGAATTGAATGGCAACCTTGAGAAACATGAAGGAAAAGGCATTCATTGGTAAGAAAAGTCTATTTATAGT
>NW_018399736.1:0-138 GCF_002168275.2 Theobroma umbraticum | reverse complement strand
ATTTTAAGTTGAATTCTTTTACTTTTCTGGTTAAAACATATGATAATTGAATGTATAGCTCGAGAAACATGAAGATGAAAGCAGTCATAGGCAAGAGAGGTCCATTTATAGTCACCCATTCCTTTAAAAGCCTTATTA
>NW_018399735.1:2032-2147 GCF_002168275.2 Theobroma umbraticum | reverse complement strand
AGATTATAAAACTATTTAGAACGTGTAAACAGGCTGTTGAAAGACTGGGAGGCTGTAAATATACTTTTGTTATCAATGAATTCTTTTTTCTTCATAGTTCTTGAGGCAGGCATTC
>NW_018399735.1:1504-1686 GCF_002168275.2 Theobroma umbraticum | reverse complement strand
CTGTTTTAATCAAAAATGTAAAAAAATTCAAGTTAAAGTCAATTATTGGATTATGAAACCATTTAAAGCAAGTAATAAGGCCATTGAAGGAATGGAGGCTACAAATAGACTTTTCTTGCTAATGAATGCTTTTTGCTTCATGCTTCTCAAGGAAAACATTCAATTATAGTCTGTTTTAATGA
>NW_018399735.1:964-1107 GCF_002168275.2 Theobroma umbraticum | reverse complement strand
AATCAATTATTAGATTATAAAACCATTTAAAGTGAGTAATAAGGCTTTTGCAGGGATGAGAGGCTGTAAATAGACTTTTCTTGCCAATTAATGCTTTTTTACTTTATACTTCTCAAGGAAAACATTCAATTATAGTTTGTTTC
>NW_018399735.1:695-949 GCF_002168275.2 Theobroma umbraticum | reverse complement strand
AAAATCAATTTAAAATCAATTATGAGATTAGAAAACCATTTAAAGCATGTAATTTTGAAGGAATAAGTTACTATAAATAGACTTTTCTTATCAATGAATGCTCCTTTCTTCACATTTCTCGAGATAGATATTCAATTATAGTCTGTTTTAATAAAAAAGGTAAAAACATTCAACTTAAAATCAATTATAAGATTAGAAAACATTTAAAGTGTGTAATTAGGCTTTTGAAGGAATAGGTGACTATAAATAGACTT
>NW_018399735.1:190-319 GCF_002168275.2 Theobroma umbraticum | reverse complement strand
TACTATAAATAGACTTTTCTTGTCAATGAATGCTCTTTTCTTCATGTTTCTCGAAATAGATATTCAATTATAGTCTTTTTTCATCAAAAATGTAAAAAAATTCAACTTAAAATCAATTATTAGATTATA
>NW_018399735.1:0-176 GCF_002168275.2 Theobroma umbraticum | reverse complement strand
ATTGTAGTCTGTTTTAATGAAAAATGTAAAAAAATTGAAATTAAAATCAACTATTAGATTATAAAATCATTTAGAACGAGTAAAAGGCTGTTGAAGGAATGGGAGGCTATAAATGGACTTTGCGTCTCGATGAATGCTTTTTTCTTTACGATTGTTAAGGCAGACAATCAATGGGA
>NW_018399734.1:6857-6967 GCF_002168275.2 Theobroma umbraticum | reverse complement strand
AACATGAAGAAAAAGATATCCATTGGCAAGAAAAGCCCATTTATAGTCACCCATGACTTCGAAAGCCTTTTTACTCGCTTTAAATGATTTTATCATCTCGTAATTGATTT
>NW_018399734.1:6503-6659 GCF_002168275.2 Theobroma umbraticum | reverse complement strand
GATTTTAAGTTGAATTTTTTTTATTTTTTATTAAAACATATTATAATTGAATGTGTATCTCGAGAAAAGTTGAAAAAAAGATATTCATTGGCATTAAAAGTCCATTTATAGTCACCCACACCTTCAAAAGCCTTAATGCTCGTTTTAAATATTTTT
>NW_018399734.1:6255-6487 GCF_002168275.2 Theobroma umbraticum | reverse complement strand
TTTTAAGTTGAATTTATTTATATTTTTATTAAAACAGATTATAAATGAATGTCTATCTTGAGAAACATGAAGAAAAAGATATTCATTGGAAAGAAAAGTTCATTTTTAGCCACCCATTCCTTCGAAAGCCTTATTACTCGTTTCAAATGAATTTATAACCTCATAATTGATTTTAACTTGAGTTTTTTTTAATATTTTTTTATTAAAACAAATTATAGTTGAATGTCTACCT
>NW_018399734.1:6095-6245 GCF_002168275.2 Theobroma umbraticum | reverse complement strand
TGAGAAAAAGATACTCATTGGCAAGAGAAGTCCATCTATAATCATCCACACCTTCAAAAGCCTTATTACTCTTTTTAAATATTTTTCTAATTCCATAATTGATTTTAAGATAATTTTTTTATATTTTTTATTAAAATAGATTATAATTGA
>NW_018399734.1:5909-6085 GCF_002168275.2 Theobroma umbraticum | reverse complement strand
TGAAAAACATGAAAAAAAAGATATCAATTGGCAAGAAAAGTCCATTTATAGCCATCCATACCTTCAAAAGCCTTATTACTCGCTTTAAATGATTTTATAACCTTATAATCGATTTTAAGTTAAATTTTTTTACATTTTTTTATTAAAACAGATTATAATTGAATGTGTACCTCGAG
>NW_018399734.1:5827-5899 GCF_002168275.2 Theobroma umbraticum | reverse complement strand
AAAAAGATATCCATTGACAAGAAAAGTCTATTTATAGTCTCTCACGCCTTCAAAAGCCTTATTACATGCTTT
>NW_018399734.1:5614-5817 GCF_002168275.2 Theobroma umbraticum | reverse complement strand
ATAACCTCATAATTGATTTTAAGTTGAACTTTTTTATTTTTTTATTAAAAAAGATTATAATTGATTGTTTACCTTGGGAAACGTTGAGAAAAAGATATTCATTGGCAAGAAAAGTGCATTTATAGTCATTCATGCCTTTGAAAGCCTTATTACTCGCGTTAAATAGTTTTATAATTTCATAATTGATTTTAAGTTAAATTTTT
>NW_018399734.1:5409-5604 GCF_002168275.2 Theobroma umbraticum | reverse complement strand
TATTAAAACAGATTATAATTGATTGTCTACCTTGAGAAACGTGAAGAAAAAGATTTTCATTGGCAAGAAAAGTCTATTTATAGTCACCTATGCCATCGAAAACCTTATTACTTGCGTTAAATAGTTTTATAATCTTATAATTCATTTTAAGTTGAATTTTTTTATATTTTTATTAAAACATATTATAATTGAATG
>NW_018399734.1:5169-5399 GCF_002168275.2 Theobroma umbraticum | reverse complement strand
GAAACATTAAGAAAAAGAAATCCACTGGCAAGAAAAGCCCATTTATATTTACTCATATCTTCGAAAGCCTTATTACTCGTTTTAAATGGTTTCATAATCCGATAATTGACTTTAAGTAGAGTTTTTTTATATTTTTTACTAAAACAGATTATAATTGAGTGTCTACCTCGAGAAACGTCAAGAAAACAATATCCATTGGGGAGAAAAGTCCATTTATAGTCAACCATGCC
>NW_018399734.1:4664-5023 GCF_002168275.2 Theobroma umbraticum | reverse complement strand
TTTGGTTAAGACAGATAATAATTGAATGTTTGCCTTGAGAAACATTAAGAAAAAGATATCCATTGGTAAGAATGGTATATTTATAGTCACGCATTTCTTAGAAAGCCTTATTCTTCGCTTTAAATGATTTTATGATCTCATAATTGATTTTAAGTTTAATTTTTTTATATTTTTTATTAGAACAGATTATACTTGAATCTCTACCTCGAGAAACGTTAAGAAAAAGATATCCATTGGCAAGAAAAGCCCATTTATAGTTACCCATATCTTCAAAAGCCTTATTACTCGGGTTAAATAGTTTTATAATCTCATAAATAGTTTTAAGTTAAATGTTTTTATATTTTTTATTAAAGCAGATT
>NW_018399734.1:4546-4654 GCF_002168275.2 Theobroma umbraticum | reverse complement strand
GTCTACCTTGAGAAACATGAAGAAAAAGATATCAATTAGCAAGAAAAGTCTATTTATAACTACCCATGCCTTCAAAAGCCTTATTACTCGCTTTAAATGATTTTATAA
>NW_018399734.1:3782-4403 GCF_002168275.2 Theobroma umbraticum | reverse complement strand
TTTTTTTATATTTTTATTAAAACAGATTATAAATGAATGTCTACCATGAGAAATGTGAAGAAAAGCCCATTTATAGTCACCTATTCCTTTGAAAGCTTTTTTACTCGCTTTAAATGGTTTTAAAATCTCATATTTGATTTTAAGCTGAATTTTTTATATTTTTAATTAAAAAAAGAACTGAATGTTTGCCGAAGGAAACTTGACAAAAAACCCATTCATTGATAAAAAAAAAGTCTATTTATAGTCACCCATACCTTCAAAAGCCTTATTATGTGCCCAAAATGTTTTTAGAATCTGGTAATTATCTTTAGCCTAAATTTTTACACATTTTTGGTTAAACGATGCCTTTGAAAGCCGTATTACTCGCTTTAAATGGTTTTATAATGTCATAATTAATTTCAAGCTGAATTGTTTTCAATTTTTAATTCAAGCAAATAATAACTGAATGTTTCCCTAGGGAAACTTGAAGAAAAAGCCATTTATTGGTAAGAAAAGTCCATTTATAGTCACCCATGTCTTCAAAACCCTTATTACGTGCCTAAAATATTTTTAGGATCTCGTAATTGATTTTAAATTGAATTTTTATATATTTTTCCTTAAAACAGATAATAATTGAATGTC
>NW_018399734.1:3571-3772 GCF_002168275.2 Theobroma umbraticum | reverse complement strand
TACGTGAAGAAAAAGATATCTATTCGCAAGAAAAGTATATGTATAGTCACCCATACCTTTGAAAACCTTATTACTTGTTTTAAATATTTTTATAATCTCATAATTAATTTTAAATTAAATTTTTACATATTTTTGGTTAAAATAGATAACAATTGAATGTTTGCCTCAAGAAATGTGAAGAAAAAGATATCCATTGGCAGA
>NW_018399734.1:3474-3561 GCF_002168275.2 Theobroma umbraticum | reverse complement strand
TTATAGTCACCCATGCCTTTAAAAGCCTTATTATTTACTTTAAAAGTTTTTATAATCTTATAATTGATTTTAAGTTGAACTTTTTTA
>NW_018399734.1:3381-3464 GCF_002168275.2 Theobroma umbraticum | reverse complement strand
TGAAACAGATTATAATTGAATGTCTACCTCGTGAAATGTAAAGAAAAAGAGATCCATTGGCAAGAAAAGTCCATTTATAATGA
>NW_018399734.1:3156-3371 GCF_002168275.2 Theobroma umbraticum | reverse complement strand
CGAAAGTCTTATTACTCGCTTTAAATGATTTTATAATCTTATAATTAATTTTAAATTAAATTTTTTTACTTTTTTTGTTAAAATAAATAATAATTGAATGTCTGCCTTAAGAACCATGAAGAAAAAGATATCCATTTGCAAGAGAAGTCCATTTATAGTCACCCATACCTTTAAAGGCCTTATTATTCGCTTTAAATGTTTTTATAATCTTATAA
>NW_018399734.1:3051-3146 GCF_002168275.2 Theobroma umbraticum | reverse complement strand
GTTAAATTTTTTTATATTTTTTATTAAAAAAATTATAATTGAATGTGTACCTCATGAAACGTGAAGAAAAGATATCCATTGGTAAGAAAAGTCCA
>NW_018399734.1:2690-3041 GCF_002168275.2 Theobroma umbraticum | reverse complement strand
CCCATGCCTTCAAAAGCCTTATTATTTGCTTTATATATGTTTATATTCTTATAATTGATTTTAAGTTGAATTTTTTTTATATTTTTATTGAAACAGATTATAATTGAATGTCTACCTTGTGAAACGTGAAGAAGAAGATATCCATTGGCAAGAAAAGTCTATTTATAGTTGCCCATGCCTTCAAAAGCCTTTTTACTCTCTTTAAATAGTTTTATAATCTCACAATTGATTTTAAATTGAAATTTTTTATATTTTTGGTTAAAATAACTAATAATTGAATGTCTGTCTCGTGAAACATGAAGAAAAAGATATCCATTGACAAGAAAAGTTCATTTATAATCACCCATACCT
>NW_018399734.1:2488-2590 GCF_002168275.2 Theobroma umbraticum | reverse complement strand
CAATAGATATCTTTTACTTCATGTTTTCAGAGGCAGACATTCAATTATTATTTATTTTAACTAAAAATATAAAAACATTTAATTTAAAATCAATTATGAGAT
>NW_018399734.1:2079-2478 GCF_002168275.2 Theobroma umbraticum | reverse complement strand
TTTAAAGCAAGTAATAAGGCGTTCGAAGGTATGGGTGACTATAAATGGACTTTTCTTGTCAATAGATATTTTTTTCTTCATGTTTCTCAAGGCAGACATTCAATTATTAGTCATTTTAATCAAAAATATAAAAAAAATTTAATTTAAAATCAATTATGAGATTATAAAATTATTTAAAGAGAGCAAAAAGGCTTTCGAATGCATGGGCAACTATAAATAGACTTTTCTTGTAAATGGATATCTTCTTCTTCACGTTTCGCGAGGTAGACATTCAATTATAATCTATTTCAATAAAAATTTAAAAAAAATTCAACTTAAAATCAATTATAAGAATATAAAAATATCTAAAGCAAATAATAAGGCTTTTGAAGGCATGGGTGACTATAAATGGACTTTTCT
>NW_018399734.1:0-1981 GCF_002168275.2 Theobroma umbraticum | reverse complement strand
CGAGGTACACATTCAATTATAATTTTTTAAATAAAAAATATAAAAAAATTTAACTTAAAACCAATTATAAGATTATAAAAACATTTAAAGCGAATAATAAGGTCTTTAAAGGTATGGGTGACTATAAATAGACTTCTCTTACAAATGGATATCTTTTTCTTCATGGTTCTTGAGGCAGACATTCAATTATTATTTATTTTAACAAAAAATATAAAAAAATTTAATTTAAAATTAATTATAAGATTATAAAATTATTTAAAGCGAGTAATAAGGCTTTTGAAGGCATGGGTCATTATAAATGGACTTTTCTTGCCAATGGATCTCTTTTTCTTTACGTTTCGTGAGGTAGACGTTCAATTATAATCTGTTTCAATAAAAAATATAAAAAAGTTTAACTTAAAATCAATTATAAGATTATAAAAACTTTTAAAGCAATAATAAGGCTTTTGAAGGCATGGGTGACTATAAATAGACTTTTTTTGCCAGTAGATATCTTTCTCTTCATGTTTCTTCAGGCAGACATTCAATTGTTATCTATTTTAACCAAAAATATGTAAAAATTTAATTTAAAATGAATTATAAGATTATAAAAATATTTAAAGCGAGTAATAAGATTTTCAAAGGCATGGGTGACTATAAATATACTTTTCTTGTGAATAGATATCTTTTTCTTCACGTATCCCAAGGTAGACATTCAATTATTATCTGTTTTAAGAAAAAATATATAAAAATTCAAGTTAAAATCAATTACAAGATTATAAAAATATTTTAGGTACGTAATAAGGGTTTTGAAGACATGGGTGACTATAAATGGACTTTTCTTACCACTAAATGGCTTTTTCTTCAAGTTTCCCAAGGCAAACATTCAGTTATTATTTGCTTGAATTAAAAATAGAAAAAAATTCAGTTTGAAATTAATTATGAGATTATAAAACTATTTAAAGCAAGTAATACGGCTTTCAAAGACATCGTTTAATCAAAAATGTGTAAAAATTCAAGCTAAAAATAATTACTAAATTCTAAAAACATTTTAGGCACATAATAAGGCTCTTGAAGGCGTGGGTGACTATAAATGGACTTTTTTTACTAATGAATGGTTTCTTTGTTAGGTTTTCCTAGGCAAACATTCAGTTATTTTTTTAATTAAAGATATAAAAAAATTCAGCTTAAAATCAATTATGAGATTTTAAAATCATTTAAAACGAGTAAAAAAGCTTTCAAAGGAATGGGTGACTATAAATGGGCTTTTCTTCACATTTCTCAAGGTAGACATTCATTTATAATCTGTTTTAATAAAAATATAAAAAAATTCAACTTAAAATCAATTATGAAATTAGAAAAATATTTAAAATGAGCATTAAGGCTTTCGAAGGTGTGGGTGACTATAAATGTACTTTTCTTACCAATGAATATCTTTTTCTCAATGTTTCCCAAGGTAGACATTCAATTATAATCTGTTTTAATGAAAAATATAAAAAAATTCAACTTAAAATCAATTATGAGATTATAAAATCATTTAAAGCGAGTAATAAGGCTTTTGAAGGAATGGGTGGCTATAAATAGACTTTTCTTATCAATTGATATCCTTTTCTTCACGTTTCTCAAGGTAGACATTCAATTATAATCTGCTTTAATAAAAAATATAAAAAAATTCATCTTAAAATCATTTATGAGATTATAAAACCATTTAACCTGAGTAATAAGGCTTTTGATGGTATGGGTAACTATAAATGGACCTTTCTTGTCAATGGATACCTTTTTCTTAATGTTTCTCGAGGTAGAGATTCAAGTATAATCTGTTTTAATAAAAAATATAAAAAAATTAAACTTAAAATCAATTATGAGATCATAAAACCATTTAAAGCGAAGAATAAGGCTTTCTAAGAAAAACGTGACTATAAATATACTTTTCTTGCCAATGAATATTTTTTTCTTAATGTTTCTCAAGGCAAACATTCAATTATTATCTGTCTTAACCAAA
>NW_018399733.1:1832-2152 GCF_002168275.2 Theobroma umbraticum | reverse complement strand
TTAACCAAAAATTTAAAAAAACTCAACTTAAAATCAATTATGATATTATAAAACCATTTAAAATAGATAATAAAGCTTTTGAAGAAATGAGTGACTATAAATGGACTTTTCTTCTCAATGAATGCTTTTTCTACACGTTTTCTGAGGCAAACATTCAATTATAGTCTATTTCAAGAAAAAATGTAAAATATTCAACTTAAAATGAATTATGAGATTATAAAACTATATAAAACGAGTAATATGCTTTTTGAAGGAATGGGTAACTTTAAATAGACTTTTCTTGTCAATGAATGCTTGTTTCTTCATGTTTCTTGAGGTAG
>NW_018399733.1:1259-1540 GCF_002168275.2 Theobroma umbraticum | reverse complement strand
TTTGAAGGAATGGGTGACTATAAATGGACTTTTCTTCTCAATGAATTGCTTTTTTTGCAAGTTTCTCAAGGTAAGCATTTAATCAAAGTCCGTTTTAACGAAAAATGTAAAAAAAATCAACTTAAAATCAATTACGAGATTATAAAACTATTTAAATCAAGTAATAAGGCTTTTGAAGGAATGTGTGACTATAAATGAACTTTTCTTCTCAATGAATAGGTTTTTCTTGCACATTTCTCCAGGTAGGTATTTAATTATAGTCTGTTTTCAAAAAAATATAA
>NW_018399733.1:547-996 GCF_002168275.2 Theobroma umbraticum | reverse complement strand
ATTAATAAGCCTTTTGAAGGAATGAGTGACTATAAATGGACTTTGCTTCCTAATGAATGCTTATTTCTTCATGTTTCTTGAGGTATGTATTCAATTATAATTTGTTTAAACAAAAAATGTAAAAAAATTCACCTTAAAGTCAATTATCAGATTATAAAACCGTTTAAAGTGAGTAATAAGCTTTTTGAAAGAATGGTTGACTATAAATGGACTTTTTTTCTCAATGAATAGCTTTTTTTCATGTTTCTCGAGGCAAGCATTTAATTATAGACTGTTTTAACTAAAAATATAAAAACATTAAACTTAAAATCAATTATGAGATTATTAAACCACCTAAGACGAGTAATAAGGATTTTGAAAGAATGGGTGGCTATAAATGGACTTTTGTTCTCAACGAATAAGCTTTTTCTACACATTTCCCAAGGTAGGTATTCAATTATAGTCTATTT
>NW_018399733.1:393-503 GCF_002168275.2 Theobroma umbraticum | reverse complement strand
TCAATTATAGTCTGTTTTAACAAAAAATATAAAAAAAATTCAACTTAAAATCAACTATGAGTTTATAAAACTATTTAAAGCAAGTAATAAGCCTTTTGAAGGAATGGGTG
>NW_018399733.1:280-383 GCF_002168275.2 Theobroma umbraticum | reverse complement strand
GACTTTTCTTGTCAATGAATGCTTGTTCCTTCACATTTCTTGAGGTAGAGATTCAATTATAATATGTTTTAATAAAATATGTAAAAAAATTCAATTTAAAATC
>NW_018399733.1:121-204 GCF_002168275.2 Theobroma umbraticum | reverse complement strand
TTGTCAATGAATGCTTGTTTCTTCATATTTCATGAGGTAGACATTCAATTGTAGTCTGTTTTAACAAAAAAATGTAAAACAAT
>NW_018399733.1:0-111 GCF_002168275.2 Theobroma umbraticum | reverse complement strand
ATCAATTATGAGATTATAAAATCATTAAAAGTGGGTAATGAGCCTTTTGAAGGAATGAGTGACCATAAATAAACTTTTTTTCTCAATGAATGGCTTTTTTTGCACGTTTCT
>NW_018399732.1:2090-2213 GCF_002168275.2 Theobroma umbraticum | reverse complement strand
TTGAAGGAATGGGTGACTATAAATGGACTTTTCTTCTCAATGAATGGTTTTTTTACATGTTTCTCAAGGCAGGCATTTAATTATAGTATGTTTTAACCAAAAATGTAAAAAAATTCAACTTAA
>NW_018399732.1:1925-2080 GCF_002168275.2 Theobroma umbraticum | reverse complement strand
GAGATTATAAAACTATTAAAAGTAGGTAATAAGGCTTTTGAAGGAATGAGTAACTATAAATGAACTTTTTTTCTCAATGAATGGTTTTTTCTACACGTTTTCTAAGACAAACAATCAATTATAGTCTGTTTTAACAAAAAATGTAAAAAATTCAA
>NW_018399732.1:1792-1903 GCF_002168275.2 Theobroma umbraticum | reverse complement strand
TAAAACAATTTAAAGTGAGTAATAAGCTTTTTGAAGGAATGGGTGACTCTAAATAAACTTTTGTTATTAATGAATGCTTGTTTCTTCATGTTTTTCAAGGTAGACATTCAA
>NW_018399732.1:1614-1782 GCF_002168275.2 Theobroma umbraticum | reverse complement strand
TTTTAATCAAAAATATAAAAAATTTCAACTTAAAATCAATTATTAGGTTATAAAACCATTTAAGTGAGTAATAAGCCTTTTGAAGGAATGGACGACTGTAAATAGATTTTTTTCTCAATCAATGGCTTTTTTTGCACGTTTCTCAAGATAAACATTCAATTATTGTCT
>NW_018399732.1:1252-1461 GCF_002168275.2 Theobroma umbraticum | reverse complement strand
AGTCTGTTTTAATAAAACAGATAAAAAAATTAACTTAAAATCAATTATGAGATTATAAAACCGTTTAGAGAGAGTAATAAGCTTTTTGAAGGAATGGGTGACTCTAAATGAACTTTTCCTGCCAATGAATACTTGTTTCTTCATATTTTTTGAGCTAGACATTAAATTATAGTATGTTTTAATCAAAATGAAAAAAAATTTAACTTAAA
>NW_018399732.1:550-673 GCF_002168275.2 Theobroma umbraticum | reverse complement strand
AAAAATATAAAAAAATTCAACATAAAATCAATTATGAGATTATAAAACCGTTAAAAGTGAGTAATAAGCCTTTTGAAGGAATGGGTGGCTATAAGTGGACTTTTCTTCTTAATGAATGGCTTT
>NW_018399732.1:455-540 GCF_002168275.2 Theobroma umbraticum | reverse complement strand
TCTCGAGGCAAGCATTTAATTATAGTCTACGTTAACAAAAAAATATAAAAAAATTTAACTTAAAATTAATTATGAGATTATAAAA
>NW_018399732.1:268-440 GCF_002168275.2 Theobroma umbraticum | reverse complement strand
AATAAGGCTTTTGAAGGAATGAGTGACTATAAATGGACTTTTCTTCATAATGAACAGGCTTTTTCTACATGTTTCCTTAGGCAGGTATTCAATGATAGTCTGTTTGAACAAAAAATGTAAAAAATTCAACTTAAAATCAATTTTGAGATTATAAAACCGTTTAAAGTGAGTA
>NW_018399732.1:140-254 GCF_002168275.2 Theobroma umbraticum | reverse complement strand
GGAATGAGTGACTCTAAATGGACTTTTCTTGTCAATGAATGCTAGTTTCTTCACATTTCTCAAGATAGGCATTCAATTATAGTACGTTTTAATCAAAAATGTAAAAAAATTCAA
>NW_018399732.1:0-130 GCF_002168275.2 Theobroma umbraticum | reverse complement strand
ATTATGAGAGTATAAAACCATTAAAAGCGAGTAATAAGGCTTTTTGAAGGAATGGGTGACTATAACTGGACTTTTCTTCTCAATGAACGGCTTTTTTTGCACGTTTCTTTAGGCAAGCATTTAATTATAG
>NW_018399731.1:1091-1624 GCF_002168275.2 Theobroma umbraticum | reverse complement strand
TTTTTAGTTAAAATAGATTATAATTGAAAGTTTACCTTAAGAAACGTGAAGAAAAAGGCATTCATTGGCAAGAAAAGTTCATTTATAGTGTCTCATTCTTTCAAAAGCCTTATTACTCGCTTTAAATAGTTTTATAATTACATAACTGATTTTAAGCTTAATTGTTTTACATTTTTTCATTAAAACGGACTATAATTGAATATCTACTTCAAGAAACATGATGAAAAAAAAATTCATTGGCAAGAAAAGTCCATCTATAGCCTCTCATTTCTTAAAAAGCCTATTACTCGCTTTAAATAGTTTTATAATCTCATAATTGATTTTGAGTTAAATTTTTTTATATTTTTGGTTAAAACAATCTATATAATTGAATGTCGACCTAGAGAAACTTGAAGAAAAAAGCATTCATTGATAAGAAAAGTCCGTTTATAGTCACTCATTCCTTCAAAAGCCTTACTACCCACTTTCAATGGTTTTATAATCTTATAATTAATTTTAAAGTTCAATTTTTTTTACATTTTTAGTTAAAATAG
>NW_018399731.1:858-991 GCF_002168275.2 Theobroma umbraticum | reverse complement strand
AGTGACTAGAAATGGACTTTTTCTGTCAATAAATGTCTTTCTCTTCATATTTCTTAAGGTCAACATTCCATTATAATCTATTTTAACTAAAAATGTAAAAACAATTGAACTTAAAATCAATTATGAGATTATA
>NW_018399731.1:475-848 GCF_002168275.2 Theobroma umbraticum | reverse complement strand
AAGTGGGTAATAAGGCTTTTGAAGGAATGAGTGACTATAAACAGACTTTTCTTATCAATAAATGTTTTGTTCTTCATATTTCTCTAGGTAGACATTCAATTATAGATTGTTTTAACCAAAAATATAAAAACAATTAACTTAAAATCAATTATCAGATTATAAAACCACTTAAAGTGAGTAATAGGGCTTTTTAAGAAATGAGAGGCTATACATGGACTTTTCTTGCCAATGAATGCTTTTTCATCACCTTTCTCGAAGTAGACATTCAATTATAGTCTGTTTTAACGAAAAATGTAAAAAAAAATTGAGCTTAAAATCAGTTATGTGATTATAAAACTATTTAAAGCGAGTAATAAGGCTTTTGAAAGAATGA
>NW_018399731.1:322-465 GCF_002168275.2 Theobroma umbraticum | reverse complement strand
ATGGACTTTTCTTGCCAATGAATGCCTTTTTCTTCATGTTTCTTAATGTAAACTTTCAATTATAATCTATATTAAGCAAAAATGCAAAAAAAATTGAACTTAAAAACAATTATGAGATTATAAAACCATTTAAACCGAGTAAT
>NW_018399731.1:213-312 GCF_002168275.2 Theobroma umbraticum | reverse complement strand
AAAGAATGAGAGACTATAAATAGACTTTTCTTGCCAATAAATATTTTTTTCTTCATATTTCTTAAGGTAGACATTCAATTATAATCTGTTTTAACCAAA
>NW_018399731.1:11-195 GCF_002168275.2 Theobroma umbraticum | reverse complement strand
ACATAAAATCAATTATGAGATTATAAAATCATTTAAGGCGAGTAATAAGGCTTTTCAAAGAATGGTTGATTGTAAATGGACATTTCTTGTTAATGAATATCTTTCTCTTCACGTTTCTTGAGGTAGATATTCAGTTATAATCTATTTTAACTAAAATGTAAAAAAATTTAACTTAAAATCAATT
>NW_018399730.1:3597-3801 GCF_002168275.2 Theobroma umbraticum | reverse complement strand
AAGGCTTGAGTGACTATAAATGGACCTTTCTTGTCAATGAATGGCTTTTTTTTCATGTTTCTTGAGGTATACAGTCAATTATAATCTGTTTTAACTAAAAATCTAAAAAAATTCAAACTAAACTCAATTATGAGATTATAAAATCATTTAAAGCAGGTAATAAGGATTTTGAATATTTGGGTGACTATAAATGGGCTTTTCTTG
>NW_018399730.1:3298-3470 GCF_002168275.2 Theobroma umbraticum | reverse complement strand
AACAATTCAACTTAAAATCAATTATGAGATTACAAAACCATTTAAAGCGAGTAACTTTTGAAGTCTTGGGTGACTATAAACTGGCTTTTCTAGCCAATGAACGAGTTTTTCTTCACATTTCCCAAGCCAAACATTCAATTATAATTTGTTTTAATTAAAAATATAAAAAACA
>NW_018399730.1:2564-3214 GCF_002168275.2 Theobroma umbraticum | reverse complement strand
TTTCTTGCCAATGAATGCCTTTGCCTTCATGTTTTCTAAAGCAAACATTCAATTATAATCTATTTTAACCAAAAATGTAAGAAATTCAACTTAAAATCAATTATGAGATTCTAAAGCATTAAAAGCGAGTAATAAGACTTTCGAAGGCTTGGGTAACTATAAATGCAATTTTTTTACCAATGAGTTAGTTTTTCTTCACGTTTTTTTGAGACAAACATTTAATTATAATTTGTTTTAACCAAAAATGTAAAAAACTTTAGCTTAAAATCAATTTTAAGGATATAAAACTATTTAAAGCGAGTAATAAGGCTTTTAAAGGCATGAGTGACTATGAATGGACTTTTCTTACTAATGAATGCCTTTTTCTTCATGTTTTCCAAGGAAGACATTCAATTATAATATGTTTTAACCAAAAATGTTAGAAATTCAATACAAAATCAATTATGAGATTATAAAACCATTTGAAGAAGTAATAAGGCTTTTGAATGCTTGAGTGACTATAAATGGGCTTTTCTTGCCAATGATTGGCTTTGTCTTCATGTTTTCCATGGCAAACATTCAATTATAATCTTTTTTAACAAAAAATGTAAAAATATTTAACTTAAAATCAATTTTGAGATTACAAAACCATTTAAAACGAGTAATAAGGC
>NW_018399730.1:2445-2554 GCF_002168275.2 Theobroma umbraticum | reverse complement strand
ATGGGTGAGTATAAATAGACTTTTCTTGTCAATGAATGACTTTTTCTTCATGTTTTCCAAGACAGACATTCAATTACAATATGTTTTAACTAAAAATGTAAAAAAATTC
>NW_018399730.1:2224-2435 GCF_002168275.2 Theobroma umbraticum | reverse complement strand
CAATTATGAGATTACAAAACCATTTAAAGTGAGTAATAAGGCATTCTTCGAAGGCTTGAGTGACTATAAATGACCTTTCTTGTCAATGAATGGCTTTTTCTTGATGTTTTTCAAGATAGAAAGTTAATTATAATCAGTTTTAACAAAAAATCTAAACAAATTCAACATAAAATTAATTATGAGATTATAAAACCATTTAAAGCAAGTAATA
>NW_018399730.1:0-1829 GCF_002168275.2 Theobroma umbraticum | reverse complement strand
CATTTAAAATTAGTAATAAGGCTTTTGAAGGCTTGAGTGATTATAAATGGACTTTTCCTACCAATGAATGATTTTTTCTTCATGTTTTCGAAGGTAGACATTCAATTACAATCTACTTTAACCAAAAATGTTAAAACATTCAACTTAAAATCAATTATGAGTTTACAAAACCATTTAAAGTGAGTAATAAGGCTTTCGAAGCCTTGAGTGACTATAAATGGACCTTTATTGTCAATGAATGGCTTTTTCTTGACATTTCTTGAGGCAGATAGTTTATTATAATTTGTTTTAACTAAAAATCTAAAACAATTCAATATAAAATTAATTGTGAGATTATAAAACCATTTAAAGCAAGAAATAAGGCTTTCTAATACTTGGATGACTATAAATGGGCTTTTCTTACCAATGAATGGCTTTTTCTTCATGTTTTCCAAAGTAAACATTCAATTATAATCTATTTTAACTAAAAATGAAAAATAATTCAACTTAAAATCAATTTTGAGGTTATAAAACCATTTAAAGCGAGTAATAAGGTTTTTGAAGGCGTGGGTGATTATGAATAGACTTTTCTTGCTAATGAATGTCTTTTTCTTCATGTTTTCTAAGGCAAACATTCAATTATAATCTGTTTTAACTAAAAATGTAAAAGAATTCAACTTAAAATCAATTATGAGATTATAAAACCATTTAAAGTGAGTAATAAGGCTTTTGAAGGCTTGAGTGATTGTAAATGGACTTTTCTTGTCAATGAATGGCTTTCTCTTCATGTTTCGAGGCAGACGGTCAATTATTACCTATTTTAACCAAAAATGTAAAAAAATTCAACCTCAAATCAATTATGAGATTATAAAATAATTTCAAGCAAGCAATAAGCTTTCGAATGCTTACATGACTATAAATGGGCTTTTCTTGCCAATGAATGGCTTTTCTTTATGTTTCCCAAGGTAAACATTCAATTATAATATGTTTTAACCAAGAATACAAAACAAATTCAACTTAAAATCAATTATGAGATAAAACCATTTAAAGTGAGTAATAACACTTTCGAAAGCTTGGGTGACTATAAATGGGCTTTTGTTACTAATGAACGGGTTTTTTCTCACATTTCTTAAGGTAAACATTCAATTATGATTTGTTTTAACTATAAATATAAAAACCATTCAACTTAAAATTAATTATGAGTTTACAAAACCATTTAAATTGAGTAGGAAGGCTTTTAAAGGAATAGGTGACTATAATTAGACTTTTGTTACCAATGAATGATTTTTTGTTCATGTTTCCCAAGGTCAATATTCAACTATAATTTGTTTTAACCAAAAATATAAAAAAATTCAATTTAGATTCAATTTTGAGGTTATAAAACCATTAAAGCGAGTAATAAGGCTTTCGAAGACATGGAAAACTATAAATGGACTTTTCTTACTAGTGAATGCCTTTCCCTTCATACTTTCCAAGGCAAACATTTAATTATAATCTGTTTTAACCAAAAATGTAAAAAATTCAACTTAAAATCAATTATGAGATTATAAATTTATTTAAAACAAGTAATAAGGCTTTCGAAGGCTTGAATGAATATAAATAGACTTTTCTTGTCAATGAATGATTTTTTCTTCATGTTTCTTGAGGCAGATAGGCAATTATGATATGTTTTAACTAAAAATCTAAAACAATTCAACATCAAATCAATTATGAGATTATAAAACCATTTAAAGCAAGCAATAAGGCTTTCGAACGCTTGAATTGCTGTAAATGGCCTTTTCTAGCCAATGAATGGCTTTTTCTTCATGTTTCTTGAGGTAAACATTCAATTATAATCTGTTTTAACCAAA
>NW_018399729.1:2610-2717 GCF_002168275.2 Theobroma umbraticum | reverse complement strand
ACATGAAGAAAAACGCATTCATTGGCAAGAAAAGTCCATTTATTGTCACCCATTCTTTCAAAAGCCTTGTTGCTCGCTTTAAATTATTTTATAATCTCATAATTGAT
>NW_018399729.1:2433-2600 GCF_002168275.2 Theobroma umbraticum | reverse complement strand
ATGTTTTTACATTTTTAGTTAAAACAGACAATAATTGAATGTTTACTTAAAGAAACATGAAGAAAAACGCATTCGTTGGTAAGAAAAATCCCTTTATAGTCACCCATTCTTTCAAAATGCTTACTGCTCGATTTAAATTATTTTATAATCTTATAGTTGATTTTAAG
>NW_018399729.1:2314-2423 GCF_002168275.2 Theobroma umbraticum | reverse complement strand
TTATATTTTTTGTTAAAACAGGCTATAATTGAATGTTTATCTTAAAAAATATGAAGAAAATGCATTTTTTTGTAAGAAAAGTCCATTTATAGTCACCCATTCCTAGAAA
>NW_018399729.1:2144-2304 GCF_002168275.2 Theobroma umbraticum | reverse complement strand
CTCACTTTAAATGGTTTTATAAACTCAAAATTGATTTTAACTTGAATTTTTTACATTTTTTATTAAAATACATAATAATTGAATGTCTACCTCAAGAAACGTGTAAAAAAAGCTATTCATTGAGAAAAAAAGTCTATTTATAGTCACTCATTCCTTCGAA
>NW_018399729.1:1687-1898 GCF_002168275.2 Theobroma umbraticum | reverse complement strand
CTCATAACTGATTGTAAGTTGAATTTTTTTACACTTTTAGTTAAAACAGACTATAATTCAATATCTACTTAGAGAAACGTGAAGAAGAACGCATTCATTGGCAAGAAAAGTGTATTTATAGTCACCTATTTCTTCGAAAGCCTTATTGCTCGCTTTAAATTATTTTATAATGTCATAATTGATTTTAAGTTGAATTTTTTACATTTTTGGT
>NW_018399729.1:1547-1677 GCF_002168275.2 Theobroma umbraticum | reverse complement strand
TATAATTGAATGTCTACCTCAAGAAACATGAAGGAAAATGCATTCATTTACAGGAAAAGTCCATTTATAGTCACTCATTCCTAGAAAAGCCTTATTACTCACTTTAAATGGTTTTATAAACTCATAATTG
>NW_018399729.1:1416-1537 GCF_002168275.2 Theobroma umbraticum | reverse complement strand
GAATTGTTTTACATTTTTTATTAAAACAGACAATAATTGAGTGTCTACCTTATGAAACGTGTAGAAAAAGCCATTCATTGAGAAGAAAAGTCTATTCATAGTCACCCATTCCTTCAAAAGC
>NW_018399729.1:1264-1406 GCF_002168275.2 Theobroma umbraticum | reverse complement strand
GCTTTAAATTGTTTTATAATCTCGTAATTGATTTTAAGTCAAATTTTTTTACATTTTTGGTAAAAACAGGCTATAATTGAATGATTGTCTCAAGAAACATATAGAAAAAGCCATTCATTGAGAAGAAAAGTCCATTTATAGT
>NW_018399729.1:1099-1235 GCF_002168275.2 Theobroma umbraticum | reverse complement strand
GCTTTAAATTATTTTATAATCTCATAATTGATTTTAAGTTAAATTTTTTTACATATTTGGCTAAAACATACTATAATTGGATGTCTACCTCGAACATATCGAGCAAAACACATTCATTTGCAAGAAAAGTCCATTT
>NW_018399729.1:875-1089 GCF_002168275.2 Theobroma umbraticum | reverse complement strand
ATTCCTTCAAAAGCCTTATTACTCACCTTAAATAGTTTTATAATATGAAAATTGATTTTACGTTGAATTTTTTTTTACATTTTTGTTTAAAATAGACTATAATTGAATGCTTAACTTGAGAAACATGAAGAAAAATGCATTCTTTAGCAAGAAAAGTTCATTTATCGTCACCTATTCTTTCAAAATCCTTATTACTCACTTTAAATTATTTTAT
>NW_018399729.1:658-865 GCF_002168275.2 Theobroma umbraticum | reverse complement strand
TTGATTTTAAGTTGAATGTTTTTACATTTTTGCTTAAAACAAACTATAATTCAAAGTTTACTTAGAGAAACTTGAAGAAAAACGCATTCGTCGGCAATAAAAGTCCATTTATAGTCACCTATTCTTTCAAAAGCCGTATTACTTGCTTTAAATTGATTTATAATATCATAATTGATTTTAAGGTGAATTTTTTTACATATTTGGCTA
>NW_018399729.1:574-648 GCF_002168275.2 Theobroma umbraticum | reverse complement strand
TAATTGAATGTCAACCTCAAGAAATGTAAAGAAAAACACATTTCTTTGTAAGAAAAGTCCATTTATTGTCACCT
>NW_018399729.1:417-564 GCF_002168275.2 Theobroma umbraticum | reverse complement strand
AACCCTTATTACTCACTTTAAATTGTTTTATAATCTCATAATTGATTCAAAGTTGAACTTTTTTACCTTTTTAGTTAAAACAGACTATAATTGAATGCTTGTCTCAAGAAACATATAGAAAAAGCTGTTCATTGAGAAGAAAAGTCC
>NW_018399729.1:155-299 GCF_002168275.2 Theobroma umbraticum | reverse complement strand
CACTTTAAATTGTTTTATAATCTCATAATTGATTTTAAGTTGAATGTTTTTACAGATTTGGTTAAAACAGACTATAATTCAATATTTACGTAGAGAAACGTGAAGAAAAACGCATTCGTTGGCAAGAAAAGTCCCTTTATAGTC
>NW_018399729.1:0-125 GCF_002168275.2 Theobroma umbraticum | reverse complement strand
ATCTCATAATTGATTTTAAGTTAAATTTTTTTATATTTTTGGTTAAAACAGACTCTAATTGAATGTCTACTTAAAGAAATGTGAAGAAAAAAGCAGTCATTGAAAAGAAAAGTCAATTTATAGTT
>NW_018399728.1:1165-1283 GCF_002168275.2 Theobroma umbraticum | reverse complement strand
CTTTCCCTTTTTCTTTTTCTCAATTTCACACCCCCAAACTTATTTCTTTTATTGAGCAATGAGATGAGTACAATCATATTTTTGAACTTTTCCTCGTTTTTTTTTTCATCTTGACTAC
>NW_018399728.1:515-678 GCF_002168275.2 Theobroma umbraticum | reverse complement strand
TTTGAAGAATCAAGATAGGAATATAACTGAGTTCTCATCATTGGATAGGTAAACTAAATGAAACTGGTACAAGTAAATCTAGTTAAAAAAATAACAAAAATAAATTAATCTAAACTATCACAAAAACTAATAACAATAAAACCTTCCCCCAAACTTAAATTGC
>NW_018399728.1:0-136 GCF_002168275.2 Theobroma umbraticum | reverse complement strand
TGTAACTTCGATTGCTCCATGTGGAAGTACCTCGTTGACAATGAAAGGACTAGATCACCTTGATTTGAGCTTTCTCGGAAAAAATTTCAAACGAGAATTATAGAGTAACACTGATTGTCCCGGCTCAAAGCTTCTT
>NW_018399727.1:2058-2184 GCF_002168275.2 Theobroma umbraticum | reverse complement strand
TGTGTATGTAGATTTGGAAAGCATGAAGATGAGGAGAAAGAAGATTAGAGCTTTTAAGGCACTACCAACATTGATAGGAAGTTCCTTTTTCTTGTTCTTTTTATCTTTTCACATTGAGGACAATGT
>NW_018399727.1:1957-2048 GCF_002168275.2 Theobroma umbraticum | reverse complement strand
TTTGGGGGAAGGTTTTATTGTTCTTAGTTTTTGAGACAGTTTAGGTTAGTTTATTTTCGTTAAATTTTTTTTATTTCAACTAGATTTACTT
>NW_018399727.1:1476-1654 GCF_002168275.2 Theobroma umbraticum | reverse complement strand
GCAAAATCCTAGGCTATGCTTAGTTATGGAGATGATTTAGGCCATTTTTGGACCGATTGAGCCTTTTGAAGCCTTCCTTTATATAAATTATCCTTAACTTCCCCCTTTTGAGCCTAATGACATCTTTCTTTGTTTGAACACTTAATTTTTAGCCTAGACCCTTATATTAATATTTTCA
>NW_018399727.1:1026-1181 GCF_002168275.2 Theobroma umbraticum | reverse complement strand
CAAAAGACAAATTTTGATGGAAAAGGGGTATACTAAGTGAAGGAAAATAAAGTTATGAATAGGTTCTAGATTGACTATGTGCTTAGGGTGATTTAAGCTACACATTATCTCATATCCAACCTTAACCCTAGCCATACATTACAAGCTAATTAAAG
>NW_018399727.1:512-672 GCF_002168275.2 Theobroma umbraticum | reverse complement strand
AAATCTTAAGTTTGGGGGTGTGATAACTCTATTATATAGAGTTATTTTGACACACTTTGGGGCTTAAGTAGTTAGATCTTTGAAATTTTAAGTTCAAATTTTAGAGTTTTAGGTATTTTTCTAGTTTAAGTTTGATTATTTATTAAGTGATTAATTTAAG
>NW_018399727.1:135-262 GCF_002168275.2 Theobroma umbraticum | reverse complement strand
ATTTTTATCAATTCACCCAGTTCTGATTGGATCATGGTCAACATATTTGTCAAATTCAGAGCACTGCAGTAGTACGTAAGGACTGAATATGATGTGGTATTTGGAGCATATCTTTCAATCCAGAAGT
>NW_018399727.1:0-125 GCF_002168275.2 Theobroma umbraticum | reverse complement strand
TGATTCTTGATCCATTTGAAAATTAAAAGGCAGGGATAAAACTTTTATGTTTACTACTTTGTCCAGTTCAGAACATGTCAGGTTGAAAGTTATGTTTGAAGTTGATAGACTGCTACAGTGCTGGG
>NW_018399726.1:720-2331 GCF_002168275.2 Theobroma umbraticum | reverse complement strand
GCTCAAGGTATGAAATTGATCAAGTAAAAGCAAAGACCAATCTATCTATCTAGGAAGTTTATCCAAAATGGGGTATAAGTCATATGGAGAGACCATTTTCAAGACCCCCCAGGAGACTTAGAAGGATGAACAAGCCACTTCCACTCAAGCAAGACCAGTACCCTCTCAAATCTCAAATGAGATGGTTCTAAACTTGCTCATGAGGATAGATGGGAACCTAACTGATCAAGGCACAAGAATAGAGAAAATTGAAGAAAAGCTTCAAGAGTTGAGAACTCTCATGAAAGACAAAAGGAAATCTCCTTCGGGCTCTACAACTAAGCATGCTCCCACAGCACCAAGTCCAGCAGAGCAAGTAAATGAGAGTCTCAATCTAATTGAGGAAAAAGAGCCAGAACAGGGTCAAGTAAAGAAAATGCACATTGAGGAATCAGAATTTGAGGAGGAAGATAGCACACACACAGAGGTGATTGGATCTCCGCTACTTGAGGGGACACAAGAAGCTGAGTCTTCCCCACCAAATTCTGAAGAGGTGTTAATCATGGATGTCTTTCAGCAGATGGTGAGGGAAGAATAGGCTGAAAAAGAAACAACCAAAGCCGCAGCACAAAAAACACCACCTGCAACAAGATCTCCTGAATGTGTTCAGAAAGGTGATTAAACTGAGAAATAAAAAGAGGCAGTTGTTGTACCTCCACCAACTGCAACTGTTCATATCGGTAAGGGAAGAAAAACCATGGCTACTACGACCAAGTTTTGCAAAAGAAGAATGTCATCTAGGATAGCTGAAAAAGCTAAACCTCTTCTAGTCAAATCTACTATCCATGATCCTCTCACAATCTCGGATACCTCTTCTTCTGACTCTTTATCCCAAGAATCCTCTCCTATAACATCCCTTGAACCTCTCAACGTCTTCTATGGAACCAGTGAATCTACCCCTTTTGACTCCTCTTAAACTTGTTTTTAATTTGATGTTAACAAAAAGGGGGAGAAATTTAGGACAAGGCATAAGTTCTTAGAAATTTAAAGGCATTTTAGGAAAGTTGATTTTGATGATGCTGACTTTGATGGTGCTAAACTATGAATGACAACACTTTTATTTTTGATGGATATTATGTTGCTGATATATGAATGTTGAATTTTTTTCTATACTTTTGTGCTTAATGCTAATGTTTGTGATTATTGATGTTGGTATGAATATGGACTTGTAGTAATATGCTAGTGACAGACTGTTACAATGTGAATGGTAATTTGTCACCCATCATCAATGATCTAGAAGCTTGAAAAGTTCTGTACTAAAATGTATGAATTTGTACTTGTCACTTCTTCTAAGATATAGATAAGAATATGCTGACTTGTTAAGCTGGATGGAAAAATAACTTGTAAAGACCATGCATACATTAAGGGGGAGCACACACCCAGGGAGAGAAATCCAGATCTGGCGCAAAACAAAAATAACAAATAAACATTGTGTATTTAATCAAAGTAATGTTTTGTCATCATCAAAAAAGAGGAGATTGTTGGCTCCATTAGTTATTGATGATAATAAAACATTCCCATTTATCCATATCTAACCTTTCTACTTGAGTGTGCAGGACAAATATATTTAAT
>NW_018399726.1:128-271 GCF_002168275.2 Theobroma umbraticum | reverse complement strand
TCGACTAAGAGAATTTTGTCTAGCAGTTTGAACTGATGCTAAAAACAAAGTAACGGGCAGAATTGCTCTCAAACTATTTCCAACGATTAGAATCTATCTAGTTGCCATCAGAGTTGATTTTTCAAGTATAAAAACACCTCTCA
>NW_018399726.1:0-113 GCF_002168275.2 Theobroma umbraticum | reverse complement strand
GATTTGAAGGCTTCCAAGATCAAAAATAGCTCAAAAACCTCAAGAACACTTTGCGTATTTTTTGCACTTCACTCCAACCTTTGTAATAAAGTTAAGAACTTCTTCTTGTACCA
>NW_018399725.1:5045-5137 GCF_002168275.2 Theobroma umbraticum | reverse complement strand
TGAATATTTGCCTCGAGAAACATGAAGAAAAAAGCATTCATTGACGAGAAAAGTTTACTTATAGCCTCTCATTCCTTCAAAAGTCTTATTAC
>NW_018399725.1:4911-5035 GCF_002168275.2 Theobroma umbraticum | reverse complement strand
TGGTTTTATAATCTAATAATTAATTTTAAGTTAAGTTTTTTTATATTTTTAATTAAAACAGATAATAATTGGCTGTCTATCTCAAGAAACGTGAAGACAAAAGCATTCATTGACAAGAAAAGTC
>NW_018399725.1:4213-4518 GCF_002168275.2 Theobroma umbraticum | reverse complement strand
AAAAGTCCATTTATAGTCACATTTTCCTTCAAAAGCTATAATACTAACTTCAGATGGTTTTATAATCTAATAATTGATTTTAAGTTCAAAATTTTTACATTTTTAATTAAAACAGGCTATAATTGAATGTTTAACTTGAGAAATGTAAAGAAAATAACATTCATTGGTGAGAAAAGTCTATTTATAGGCTCTCATTCCTTAAAAAGCCTTATTACTCGCTTTGAATGGTTTTGTAATCTAATAATTGATTTTAAGTCGAATTTTTTTATTTTTCATTAAAATAGACTATAATTGAATGTCTACCT
>NW_018399725.1:4035-4203 GCF_002168275.2 Theobroma umbraticum | reverse complement strand
GAAGAAAAACACATTCATTAGCAAGAAAAGTCCATTTATGGTCACCTATTCCTTCAAAAGCTTTATTACTCACTTTAAATGGTTTTATAATGTTATAATTGATTTTAAGTTCAATTTTTTTACAATTTTCATTAAAATAGAATATAATTGAATGTCTACCTAAAGAAA
>NW_018399725.1:3905-4025 GCF_002168275.2 Theobroma umbraticum | reverse complement strand
AACACATTCATTAGCAAGAAAAGTCCATTTATAGTCACTCATTTCATCAAAAGTCTTATTACTCGTTCTAAATAGTTTATAATCTAATAATTGATTTTAAGTTAAAATTTTTTACATTTT
>NW_018399725.1:3488-3783 GCF_002168275.2 Theobroma umbraticum | reverse complement strand
TAGTTTTATAATCTCATAATTAATTTTAAGTGCAATTCTTTTACATTTTTTATTAAAACATGCTATAATTGATTGTCTACCTTGAGAAAAGTGAAGAAAAATGCATTCATTGGTGAGAAAAGTCTATTTATAGCCTCCCATTCCTTCAAAAGCCTCTTTACTTACTTTAAATGGTTTTATAATCGAATAATTGATTTTAAGTTAAACGTTTTTACATTTTTATTAAAACAGACAATAATTAACTGTCAATCTCGAGAAACGTGAAGACAAAAGTATTCAATGGCAAGAAAAGTCT
>NW_018399725.1:3109-3284 GCF_002168275.2 Theobroma umbraticum | reverse complement strand
GCTTTAAATGGTTCTCTAATCTCATAATTGATTTTAGGTTGAATTGTTTTACATTTTTGATTAAAAATGACTATAATTGAATATTTAATTTGAGAAACGTGTAGAAAAAAGCATTCATTGGCAAGAAAAGTGTATTTATAGCCTCTCAATCCTTCAAAAGCCTTATTACTCGCTT
>NW_018399725.1:2697-2880 GCF_002168275.2 Theobroma umbraticum | reverse complement strand
CATTTATAGTCACCCATTCCTTCAAAAGCTTTATTACTCGCTTTAAAAGGTTTTCTAGTCTCATATTTGATTTTAAGTTGAATTTTTTTTTATTTTTTATTAAAACAGGCTATAATTGAATGTCTACCTCCAGAGTTATGAAGAAAAAAGCATTCATTGATAAGAAAAGTCCATTTATAGCCT
>NW_018399725.1:2387-2581 GCF_002168275.2 Theobroma umbraticum | reverse complement strand
TGCCTCCCTTGAGAAAAGTGAACAAAAAAGCATTCATTGGCAAGAAAAGTCTATATATAGCCTCGCATTCCTTCAAAAGCTTAATTACTCATTTTAAATAGTTTTTTAATCTAATAATTGATTTTAAGTTTAATTTTTTAAAATTTTTGATTAAAACAGACAGTAGTTGACTGTCTATCTCAAGAAACGTAAAG
>NW_018399725.1:2270-2360 GCF_002168275.2 Theobroma umbraticum | reverse complement strand
CCATTTATAGTCACATATTCCTTCAAAAGCCTTATTACTCGCTTTAAATGGTTCACTAATCTTATAATTGATTTTAGGTTGAATTGTTTT
>NW_018399725.1:2173-2260 GCF_002168275.2 Theobroma umbraticum | reverse complement strand
TTAAAACAAACTATAATTGAATATTTAATTCAAGAAACGTGAAGAAAAAAGTATTCATTGGCAAGAAAAGTCTATTTATAGCCTCTC
>NW_018399725.1:1979-2163 GCF_002168275.2 Theobroma umbraticum | reverse complement strand
AAGCCTTATTACTCACTTTAAATGGTTTTATAATCCAATAATTAGTTTTAAGTTAAATTTTTTTAACATTTTTATTTAAAACAGACAATAATTTACTGTCTATCTTGAGAAACGTGAAAACAAAAGTATTGAATGGTAAGAAAAGTTCATTTATAGTCACCCATTCCTTCAAAAGCCTTATTAC
>NW_018399725.1:1783-1969 GCF_002168275.2 Theobroma umbraticum | reverse complement strand
TGGTTTTCTAGTCTCATAATTGATTTTAAGCTGAATTTTTTTATATTTTTTTATTAAAACAGGCTATAATTGAATGTCTACCTTGAGAGCTGTGAAGAAAAGAGCATTCATTGATAAGAAAAGCCCATTTATAGCCTCCCATTCCTTTAATAGTTTTTTACTCGTTCTAAATGATTTTATAATCTC
>NW_018399725.1:1707-1773 GCF_002168275.2 Theobroma umbraticum | reverse complement strand
TTAAGTTCAATTTTTTTATATTTGTCATTAAAATAGACAATAATTGAATGCCTTCCTTGAGAAAAG
>NW_018399725.1:1610-1697 GCF_002168275.2 Theobroma umbraticum | reverse complement strand
AGCATTCATTGGCAAGAAAAGTCTATATATAGTCTCTCATTCCTTCAAAAGCCTAATTACTCATTTTAAATGGTTTTCTAATCTAAT
>NW_018399725.1:1392-1510 GCF_002168275.2 Theobroma umbraticum | reverse complement strand
GTTTTAAACAAAAATATAAAAAAATTCAACTTAAAATCAATTATTAGATTATAACATCATTTGGAGTTAGTATTATGGCTTTTGAAGGAAAAGGTGACTATAAATGGACTTTTCTTGA
>NW_018399725.1:1050-1160 GCF_002168275.2 Theobroma umbraticum | reverse complement strand
TTCTCAAGATAAACAGTCAATTACTGTCTATTTTAATCAAAAATTTTAAAAAATTCAACTTAAAATCAAATATTAAATTAGAAAACCATTTAAAATGAGTAATAAGGCTT
>NW_018399725.1:854-1020 GCF_002168275.2 Theobroma umbraticum | reverse complement strand
TTCTTGCCAATGTATGCTTTTTTGTTCACTTTTCTCAAGGGAGGCATTCAATGAAAGTCCGTTGTAATGAGAAATATAAAAAAATTGAACTTAAATCTAATTATGAGATTACAAAATCATTTAGAACGAGTAAAAAGCCTATTAAAGGAATGGGAGGCTATAAATG
>NW_018399725.1:282-478 GCF_002168275.2 Theobroma umbraticum | reverse complement strand
CTATTTTAATGAAAAATGTAAAAGAATTCAACTTAAAATCAATTATGACATTATGAAACCATTTAAAGTGAGTAATAAAGCTTTTGAAGGAATGGGGGACTATAAATAGACTTTTCTTGATAATGAATACATTTTCCTTAATGTTTCTCGAAGCAGACATTCAATTATAGCCTGTTTTAATAGAAAATTTAAAAAA
>NW_018399725.1:0-116 GCF_002168275.2 Theobroma umbraticum | reverse complement strand
GCTTTTGAAGGAATGGGTGACTATAATGGACTTTTCTTGCCATTGAATACTTTTATCTTCATGTTTCTCAAGATAGACAGTCAATTATTATCTGTTTTAGTCAAAAATGTAAAACA
>NW_018399724.1:1549-1696 GCF_002168275.2 Theobroma umbraticum | reverse complement strand
TTTTTTTTTAAAACAGACTGTATTTGATTGTCTACCTTAAGAAACGTGCAAAAAAAATCATTTATTGAGAACAAAAGTCCATTTAGAGTCAACCATTCCTTCAAAAAACTTATTACTTACTTTAAACGGTTTTATAATCTTATAATT
>NW_018399724.1:1453-1539 GCF_002168275.2 Theobroma umbraticum | reverse complement strand
TGAATTTTTTTACATTTTTTGTTAAAACATATAATAATTGAATGTCTACCTCGAGAAACGTGAAGAAACAAGCATTCATTGACAAG
>NW_018399724.1:1003-1161 GCF_002168275.2 Theobroma umbraticum | reverse complement strand
TACCCGCTTTAAATAATTTTATAATCTCAAAATTTTAAGTTGAATTTTCTTTATATTTTTTTTAAAACAAGCTATAATTGAATGCCTGTCGCATGAAAGGTATAGAAAAAGCCATTTATGGAGAAGAAAAATCCATTTTTAGTCACCCATTCTTTCGA
>NW_018399724.1:925-993 GCF_002168275.2 Theobroma umbraticum | reverse complement strand
ATTCGGTTTAAAAGATTTTATAATCTCGTAATTGATTTTCAGTTAAATTTTTTTATATTTTTCTTTAA
>NW_018399724.1:806-915 GCF_002168275.2 Theobroma umbraticum | reverse complement strand
AATTGAATGTCTAACTCTAGAAATGGATAGTACAAGCCATTGGTTGAGAAGAAAAGTCCATTTATAGTCGCCCATTCTTTTAAAAGCCTTATTATTCGCTTTAAATAGT
>NW_018399724.1:582-796 GCF_002168275.2 Theobroma umbraticum | reverse complement strand
TTGAGAAACGTACAAAAAAAATCATTCATTGAGAAGAAAAGTCCATTTAGAGTCAACCATTCCTTCAAAAAACTTATTACTCACTTTAAACGGTTTTATAATCTTATAATTATTTTTAGTTGAATTTTTTTACATTTTATGTTAAAACATATTATAATTTAATGTCTACCTCGAGAAACGTGAAGAAACAAGCATTCATTAACAAGAAAAGTCC
>NW_018399724.1:302-442 GCF_002168275.2 Theobroma umbraticum | reverse complement strand
TTAAATAATTTTATAATCTCAAAATTTTAAGTTGAATTTTCTTTATTTTTTTTTAAAACAAGCTATAATTGAAACTCTGTCTCATTAAAGGTATAGAAAAAGCCATTTATTGAGAAGAAAAATCCATTTTTAGTCACCCA
>NW_018399724.1:0-164 GCF_002168275.2 Theobroma umbraticum | reverse complement strand
TGATTTTAAGTTAAATTTTTTTACATTTTTCTTTAAAACAGATAATAATTGAATATCTAACTTGAGAAATGAATAGTACAAGCCATTGGTTGAGAAAAAAAGTCCATTTATTGTCGCCCATTCTTTCAAAAGGCTTATTACTCGCTTTAAATAGTTTTATTATC
>NW_018399723.1:2395-2489 GCF_002168275.2 Theobroma umbraticum | reverse complement strand
TTTGAAGGAATGGGTGACCATAAACGGATTTCTCTTGCCAATGTATGTATTTTTCTTCAAGTTTCTTGAGGTTGACATTCAATGATAATCTGTT
>NW_018399723.1:2216-2385 GCF_002168275.2 Theobroma umbraticum | reverse complement strand
ATGTACAAAGAATTCAAATTTAAATCAATTTTGGAGATTATAAAACCATTTAAAGTGACTAAAAAGGCTTTTGAAGGAATAGGTGACTATAAATGGACTTCTCTTGCTAAAAAATGCCTTTTTCTTTACGTTTCTCAAGATTGACATTCAATTATTGTCTGTTTTAACC
>NW_018399723.1:1982-2206 GCF_002168275.2 Theobroma umbraticum | reverse complement strand
AAAACTTCAACTAAAAATCAATTATGGCATTGTAAAACTATTTAAAGCGAGTAATGAGGGTTTTGACGGAATGGGTGACTATAAACAGATTTTTCTTGTCAATGTATACCTTTTCCTTCACGTTTCTTGAGGTTGACATTCAATTATAATCTATTTTAACAAAAAATGTATAAATAATTGAAATTTAGAGCAATTTTGAGATTATAAAACCATTTAAAGTGAGT
>NW_018399723.1:1851-1972 GCF_002168275.2 Theobroma umbraticum | reverse complement strand
TTGAAGGAATGGGTGACTATAAATGGATTTTTCTTGTCAACGAATGCCTTTATCATTACATTTCTCAGGGTAGACATCAATTCTAGTCTGTTTTAACTAAAAATGTAAAAAAGTTCAACTT
>NW_018399723.1:1586-1841 GCF_002168275.2 Theobroma umbraticum | reverse complement strand
ATGGCATTATAAAACCATGTAAAGCGAGTAATAAGGCTTTTTGAAGGAATGGTTGATAATTAATGCACTTTTCTTGCTAATGAATGCCTTGACCTTCATGTTTCTGGAGGTTAACATTGAATTATCAACTTTTTTAACCAATAATGTACAAAGAATTCAAATTTCAATCAATTTTGGGATTATAAAACTATTTAAAGTGACTAATAAGGCTTTTGGAGGAATGGGTGACTATAAATGGACTTTTCTTACCAATGA
>NW_018399723.1:1196-1347 GCF_002168275.2 Theobroma umbraticum | reverse complement strand
CTTTTGAAGGAATGGCTTACTATAAATGGACTTTTCTTGCAAATGAATGCCTTTGTCGTTACCTTTATATAGGTAGACATCAATTCTAGTCTTTTTAAACCAAAAATGTAAAAAAGTTCAACTTAAAATCAATTATGGTATTATAAAACCA
>NW_018399723.1:743-876 GCF_002168275.2 Theobroma umbraticum | reverse complement strand
CAAAGAATTCAAATTTAAATCAATTTTGAGATTATAAAACTATTTAAAGTGTGTTATAAAGCTTTTAAAGGAATGGGTGACTATTAGTGGACTTATCTTGCCAATAAATGACTTTTCCTTCATGTTTCTTGAT
>NW_018399723.1:560-733 GCF_002168275.2 Theobroma umbraticum | reverse complement strand
AATTATAATCTTTTTTAACCAAAAATATACAAAGAATACAAATTTCAATCAATTTTGAGATTACAAAACTATTTAAAGTGAGTATTAAGATTTTTGAAGGAATGGGTGACTATAAATAGACTTCTCTTGTGAACAAATATCTTTTTCTTTGTGTTTCTCGAGATTGACATTCA
>NW_018399723.1:348-550 GCF_002168275.2 Theobroma umbraticum | reverse complement strand
GTTTTAACCAAAAATGTAAAATACTTCAACTAAAAATTAATTATGGCATTATAAAATCATTTAAAGCGAGTATTGAGGCTTTTGAAGGAATGGGTGACTATAAACGAATTTTTCTTGTCAAAGTATACCTTTTTCTTCTCATTTCTTAAGGCTGCCATTCAATTATAATCTGTTTTATTAAAAAATGTACAAAGAATTCAAA
>NW_018399723.1:191-326 GCF_002168275.2 Theobroma umbraticum | reverse complement strand
AAAATCATTTAAAGTGAGTAAAAATGCTTTTGAAGGAATGGGTGACTATAAATGAACTTTTCATACCAACGAATGCCTTTTTCATTACGTTTCTCGAGGTAGATATCAATTTTAGTTTGTTTTAACTAAAAATGT
>NW_018399723.1:0-181 GCF_002168275.2 Theobroma umbraticum | reverse complement strand
AACTTAAAATCAATTATGGCATCATAAAACCTTGTAAAGCGAGTAATAAGGCTTTTTGAAGGAATGGGTGACTATTAATAGACTATTCTTGCCAATGAATGCCTTTACCTTCACGTTTCTAGACGTTGACATTGAATTATTATCTTTTTGGATGAACAATGTACAAAGAATTCAAATTGCA
>NW_018399722.1:2295-2399 GCF_002168275.2 Theobroma umbraticum | reverse complement strand
TTTTATATTTTTGGTTCAAATATATTATAATAGAATATCTACATCAGGAAATGTAAAGAAAAAGCCACTCATTGACAAGAAAAATCCATTTATAGTCACCCATG
>NW_018399722.1:2219-2285 GCF_002168275.2 Theobroma umbraticum | reverse complement strand
CCTTAATACTTGCTTTAAAAGGCTTTATAATGTCATAATAGATTTTAAGTTGAATTGTTTTACATT
>NW_018399722.1:2018-2209 GCF_002168275.2 Theobroma umbraticum | reverse complement strand
ATATATTATAATTGAATACTTACCTCAGAAAACATGAAGAAAAATCTATTCATTAGTAAGAAAAGTTCATTTATAGTCGCTCATGCCTTATAGAGCCTTACTACCCACTTTAAATAGTTTAACAATCTCATTATTAATTTTAAGTTAAATTTTTAGACCTTTTTAGTTAAAATGAATTATTTTTGAATGTC
>NW_018399722.1:1799-1969 GCF_002168275.2 Theobroma umbraticum | reverse complement strand
AAAGTCCATTTGTAGTCACCCATACTTTTAAAAGCCTTATTACTCACTTCGAACGGTTTTATAATCTTATAAATGATTTTAAGTTGAACTTTTTTACATTTGTAGTTAAAATATATTATAATTGAATGTCTACCTTGAGAAAGATGAAGCAAAAGCTTTCCATTGGCAAA
>NW_018399722.1:1509-1620 GCF_002168275.2 Theobroma umbraticum | reverse complement strand
AGTTGAAGTTTTTTATATTTTGGTTAAAACAGATTATATTTGAATGTTTGCCTCGATAAACCTGAAGAAAAAGCCTTTCATCGATAAGAAATATCTATTTATAATCACCCA
>NW_018399722.1:875-1016 GCF_002168275.2 Theobroma umbraticum | reverse complement strand
AACAGATTATATTTGAATGTCTACCTCAAAAAACATGTACAAAAAGCTATTCATGGGTAAGAAAAACCCATTTATAATCACCCATGCCTTTGAAAGCCTTATTGCTCACTTTAAATGGTTTTACGATCTCATAATTGATTT
>NW_018399722.1:676-795 GCF_002168275.2 Theobroma umbraticum | reverse complement strand
ATAGTATAATTGATTGTTTGCTTTAGGAAATATGATGCAAAAGCCATCTATTGGCAAGAAAGTTGATTTATAGTCACCCAAGCCTTTGAAAGCCTTATTACTTGCTTTAAATAGTTTTA
>NW_018399722.1:392-518 GCF_002168275.2 Theobroma umbraticum | reverse complement strand
CATTTATAGTCACCCATACCTTCCAAAGCCTTATTACTCACTTTAAATGTTTTACTAATCTCATTATTAGTTTTAAGTTGCATTTTTTTACATATTTACTTAAAACAGAATAAAATTCAATGTTTA
>NW_018399722.1:273-382 GCF_002168275.2 Theobroma umbraticum | reverse complement strand
CATGAAGCAAAAGCCATCCATTGGCAAAGAAAGTCCATTTATAACATTCAAACCTTCGAAAGCGTTACTACTCGCTTTAAATAGTTTTATAATCTCATAATTGATTTTA
>NW_018399722.1:156-263 GCF_002168275.2 Theobroma umbraticum | reverse complement strand
TTTTACATTTATGGTCAAAATATAATATAATTGAATGTTTGCTCTGGGAAACATGGAGCAAAACCTATCCATTAACATGGAAAGTCCATTTATAGTCACTCAAGTCT
>NW_018399722.1:0-134 GCF_002168275.2 Theobroma umbraticum | reverse complement strand
TAAATGGTGTTATAATCTCGTAATTGATTTTAAGTTGAATTTGTTTATATTTTTTATTAAAATATTTTATAATTGAGTGTCTGTTTTAGGAAACATAAAGTAAAAGTCATCCACTAGTAAGAAAAGTCCATTTA
>NW_018399721.1:3227-3375 GCF_002168275.2 Theobroma umbraticum | reverse complement strand
TATTAGATTATAAAACCACTTAAAGTAAGTAATAAGGTTTTTGAAGGAATGAGAAACTATAAATAGACTTTCCTTATCAATGAATGCTTTTTTCTTTATGTTTCTCAAGGCAGACATTCAATTATATTCTGTTTTAATGAAAAATGTA
>NW_018399721.1:3026-3136 GCF_002168275.2 Theobroma umbraticum | reverse complement strand
AAAGGCTGTTAAAGGACTAGGAGGCTATAAATAGACTTTTGTTATCAATGAATGTTTTTTTCTCATAGTTCTTGAGGCAGACATTCAATTATAGCCTGTTTTAACAAAAA
>NW_018399721.1:2705-2990 GCF_002168275.2 Theobroma umbraticum | reverse complement strand
ATAAATGGACTTTTCTTGCCAATGAATACTTTTGTCTTCACGTTTCTCGAGATAAATAGTCAATTATTGTCTGTTTTAATAAAAAATGTAAAAATATTCAACTTAAAATTAAATATTAGATTATAAAACCCTTTAAAGCAAGAAATAAGGTGTTTGAAGGAATGAGAGGCTATAAATAGACTTTTATTGCCAATGAATACTTTTTTCTTCCTTTTCTCAAGGTAGACATTAAATTATAGTCTGTTTTAATGAAAAATGTAAAAAAATTAAACTTAAAATTAATTA
>NW_018399721.1:2378-2506 GCF_002168275.2 Theobroma umbraticum | reverse complement strand
ATAAGACTTTTGAAGGAATGTGTGACTATAAATGGGCTTTTCGTGTCAATGAATGTGTTTCTCTTCACGTTTCTTAAGGTAGACTATCAATTATAGTCTGTTTTAATGAAAAACATAAAAAAATTCAA
>NW_018399721.1:2104-2269 GCF_002168275.2 Theobroma umbraticum | reverse complement strand
TAATTATGAGATTAGAAAACCATTTAAAGCGAGTAATAAGACTTTTGAAGGAATATGTGACTATAAATGGACTTTTTTTAATAATGAATACTTTTTACTTCACGTTTCTCAAGATAGATATTCAATTATAGTCTATTTTAATCAAAAATATAAAAAAATTCAACT
>NW_018399721.1:1695-1830 GCF_002168275.2 Theobroma umbraticum | reverse complement strand
CTTTTTGCACCAATGAATCCTTTTTCTTCATGTTTCTTGAAGCAAACATTCAGTTATAGTCTTTTGTAATGAAAAATATCTAAAAATTCAACTTAAAATCAATTATGAGATTAGAAAACCATTTAAAGCGAGTAA
>NW_018399721.1:1236-1416 GCF_002168275.2 Theobroma umbraticum | reverse complement strand
ATGTAAAAAAATTGAACTTAAAATCAATTATGAGATTATAAAATCATTTAGAACTAGTAAAAAGACTTTTGAAGGACTGGGAAGCTAAAAATAGACTTTTGTTATCAATCAATGCTTTTTTCTTCATGGTTCTCAAGATAGACATTCAATTATAACCTGTTTTAACAAAAAACATAAAAA
>NW_018399721.1:673-893 GCF_002168275.2 Theobroma umbraticum | reverse complement strand
GAGGCTATAAATGGACTTTTATTATCAATGAATGCTTTTTTCTTCACGTTTGTTAAGGTAGACGATCAATTATAGTCTATTTTAATGAAAAATGTAAAAAATTTCAACTTGAAATAAATTATTAGATTATAAACTATTTAAAGTGAGTAATAAGATTTTTAAAGGAATGGGTGACTATAAATAGACTTTTCTTGCCAATGAATATATTTTCTTCATGTTT
>NW_018399721.1:210-343 GCF_002168275.2 Theobroma umbraticum | reverse complement strand
GAGAGGCTATAAATAGACTTTTCTTGCCAATGAATGCATTTTTCTTCACTTTTCTCAGGACAAACAATCAATTATAGTATGTTTTAATGAAAAATGTAAAAACATTAAACTTAAAATTAATTATGAGATTATA
>NW_018399721.1:0-131 GCF_002168275.2 Theobroma umbraticum | reverse complement strand
AGGGTATAAATGGACTTTTCTTATCAATGAATACTTTTTTCTTCATGATTGTCATGGCAGACATTCAATTATAGTCTGTTTTAACAAAAAAATGTAAAAACTTTCAACTTAAAATCAATTATTAGATTATA
>NW_018399720.1:2078-2215 GCF_002168275.2 Theobroma umbraticum | reverse complement strand
GAAAAATCCATTTATAGTCACCCATTCCTTCAAAAGCCTCATTACTCGCTTTAATTCGTTTTATAATACCATAATTGATTTTTAGTTGATTTTTTGTACATTTTTAGTTGAATAGACAATAATTGAATGTTAAGCTT
>NW_018399720.1:1795-1908 GCF_002168275.2 Theobroma umbraticum | reverse complement strand
ACATTTTTAGTTAGAAACAGACTAGAATTGATGTCTACCCCGAGAAACATAATGAAAACGGCATTCATTAGCAAGAAAAGTCCATTTATAGTCACCCATTCCTTAAAAAGCCT
>NW_018399720.1:1520-1661 GCF_002168275.2 Theobroma umbraticum | reverse complement strand
AAAGAACAGTCCATTAACAGTCACCCATTCCTTCAAAAAGCTTTATTACTCGCTTTAAATGGTTGTATAATGCCATAATTGATTTTTATTTGAAGTTTTTAACATTTTTGGTTAAAATAGGCTATAATTCAATGTCAATCT
>NW_018399720.1:1208-1369 GCF_002168275.2 Theobroma umbraticum | reverse complement strand
TTTAAAAGCCTTAATACTCACTTTAAATGGTTTTGTAATCTCAAAATTGATTGATATTTGAATTCTTTGAACATTGTTGGTCAAAAAAGATTAAAATTGAATGTCAACGTCAAGAAACATGAAGAAAAAGGCATTCATTGACAAGAAAAGTCCATTAATAG
>NW_018399720.1:953-1198 GCF_002168275.2 Theobroma umbraticum | reverse complement strand
CTTCAAAAGCCTCATTACTCACTTTAAATGGTTTTGTAATCTCAAAACTGATTTCAATTTGAGTTCTTTGTACATTTTTAGTTAAAACAGATTATAATAGAATGTCAACCTCAAGAAACATGAAGAAAAAGGCATACATTGACAAGAGAAATCGATTTGTAGTCACCCATTCCTTCAAAGCCTCATTGCTTGCTTGAAATGGTTTTATAATGCCATAATTGATTTTTAGTTGAAGTTTTTTACAT
>NW_018399720.1:801-942 GCF_002168275.2 Theobroma umbraticum | reverse complement strand
ACAGACTATAATTGAATGTCAATCTCGAGAAACGTAAAGAAAAAGGTATTTGTTAACAAGAAAAGTCCATTTATAGTCACCCATTCTTTCAAAAGCCTTAATACTCACTCTAAATGGTTTTGTAATCTCAAAATTGATTGA
>NW_018399720.1:223-434 GCF_002168275.2 Theobroma umbraticum | reverse complement strand
AATTGATTCAAATTTGAATTCTTTGTACATTGTTGGTCAAAAAAGATTATGATTCAATCTCAACCTCCAGAAATGTGAAGGTAAAGGCATTCATTGGTAAGAAAAGTCCATTAATAATCATCCATTCCTTCAAAAGCATCATTACTAACTTTAAACAGTTTTATAATCTCAAAATTGATTTAAATTTGAATTCTTTATACATTTTTTATTA
>NW_018399720.1:0-118 GCF_002168275.2 Theobroma umbraticum | reverse complement strand
AGCCTTAATACTCACTTTAAATGGTTTTGTAATCTCAAAATTGATTGAAATTTGGATTTTGTGCACATTTTTAGTTAAAAAAGATTATAATTGAATGTCAACATCAAGAAACATGAAG
>NW_018399719.1:1212-1570 GCF_002168275.2 Theobroma umbraticum | reverse complement strand
CATTCCTTCAAAAGCCTTATTACTCGCTTTAAATGGTTTTATAATCTCATAATATATTTTAAGTTGAATTTTTTTTATATTTTTCACTAAAACAGACTATAATTGAATGCCTGCCTTGAGAAACATAAAAAGAAAGGCATTTATTACCAAGAAAAGTCCATTTATAGTCTCTAATTCCTTCAAAAGCTTTATTACTCACTTTCAATGGTTTTATAATCTCAAAATTAATTTTAAGTTGAATCTTTTTTTAAATTTTTGGCTAAAAGAGACTATAATTCACTGTCTCTCTTAGGAAATGTGAAGTAAAAGCCATCCATTGGCACGAAAAGTCTATTTATAGTCACTCAAGCCTTCGAAA
>NW_018399719.1:651-887 GCF_002168275.2 Theobroma umbraticum | reverse complement strand
AAGCCTTATTACTCACTTTAAATAGTTTTATAATCTCAAAATTGATTTTATGTTTAATTTTTTTTATATTTTTGGTTAAAAAAGATTATAAATGAATATCTAGCTTGAAAAACGTGAAGAAAAAGGCATTCATTGATAAGAATAGTCACTTAGTCTTTCAAAAGCCTTATTACTCACTTTAAATAGTTTTATAATCTCAAAAATTGATTTTAAGTAGAATTTTTTGCATATTTTCT
>NW_018399719.1:130-477 GCF_002168275.2 Theobroma umbraticum | reverse complement strand
CCATTCTTTCAAAAGCCTTATTACTCGCTTTAAATGATTTTATAATTTCATAATATATTTTAAGTTAAATTTTTTTATATTTTTCATTAAAACAGTTTATAATTGAATGCCTGCCTTAGGAAACATGAAGAAAAATGCATTTATTGCCAAGAAAAGTCTATTTATAGTCTCCCATTCCTTTAAAAGCATTATTATTCACTTTTAATGGTTTTATAATCTCAAATTTAATTTTTAAGTTCAATTTTTTTAAATTTTGGTTAAAAAAGACTATAATTGACTATCTACCTTGGGGAACGTAAAGCAAAAGCCACCATTAACATGAAAAGTCCATTTATAGTCACTTAAGC
>NW_018399719.1:0-120 GCF_002168275.2 Theobroma umbraticum | reverse complement strand
CTTATTACTTGCTTTAAATGTTTTTATAAACTAATAGTTGATTTTAAGTTGAATTTTTGTACATTTTCAGTTAAAACAGACTATAATTGAATGTCTAGCTTGAAAAACTTGAAGAAAAAG
>NW_018399718.1:1161-1276 GCF_002168275.2 Theobroma umbraticum | reverse complement strand
CAAAAAATATAATAAAATTTAATTTAAAATCAATTATGAGATTATAAAAATATTTAAAACAAGTAATAAGGCTTTTGAAGGCATGGGTGACTATACTTTTCTGGCCAATAGTTAA
>NW_018399718.1:1022-1136 GCF_002168275.2 Theobroma umbraticum | reverse complement strand
AAAGGCTTCTGAAGGCATGGGTGATTATAAATGTACTTTTCTTGCCAATAAATATCTTTTTCTGCACATTTCTTGAGGTTCACATTCAATTATAATCTGTTTTACTTAAAACCC
>NW_018399718.1:846-1012 GCF_002168275.2 Theobroma umbraticum | reverse complement strand
TTTTCTTGCCAATGAATATCTTTTTCTTCATGTTTCTTAATGTACACATTCAATTATAATCTGTTTTAATAAAAATAGTAAAAAATTTTAATTTAAAATCAATTATAACGTGATAAAATCATTTAAAGCGAGTAATAAGGCTTTTAAAGGCATGGGTGGCTATAAA
>NW_018399718.1:408-502 GCF_002168275.2 Theobroma umbraticum | reverse complement strand
TAACCAAAAATGTAAAAACAAATTGACTTAAAATCAATTATGAGATTATAAAAACGTTTAAAGCGAGGAAAAAGGTTTTTGAAGGCGTGAGTGA
>NW_018399718.1:296-398 GCF_002168275.2 Theobroma umbraticum | reverse complement strand
ACTTTGCTTTCCAATAAATATCTTTTTCTTCATGTTTCTTGAGGTACACAATCAATTACAATCAATTTTACTAAACAATATAAAAAAAATTTAACTTAAAAT
>NW_018399718.1:217-286 GCF_002168275.2 Theobroma umbraticum | reverse complement strand
GTTATAAAATCATTTAAAGCAAGTAATAAGGCTTTCGAAGGTTTGGGTGACTATAAATGGACTTTTCTT
>NW_018399718.1:132-207 GCF_002168275.2 Theobroma umbraticum | reverse complement strand
ATCTTTTTCTTCATGTTTCTCAAGATACACATTCAATTGTAATCTCTTTTTACTAAAAAATGTAAATAAATTTAA
>NW_018399718.1:0-122 GCF_002168275.2 Theobroma umbraticum | reverse complement strand
ATTATGACGTGATAAAATCATTTAAAGCAAGCAATAAGGCTTTCGAAGTCATTAGTGGCTATAAATAGACTTTTCTTGCCAATAAATATCTTTTTCTTCACGTTTCTCGAGGTACACATTCA
>NW_018399717.1:2099-2302 GCF_002168275.2 Theobroma umbraticum | reverse complement strand
CTATAAATGGACTTTTCTTGTCAATGGATATCTTTTTCTTTACGTTTCTCGAGATAGATATTCAATTATAATATATTTTAATAAAAATATTAAAAAAATCAAATTAAAATCAATTATAAGGTTATAAAATCATTTAGAGAGAGTAATAAGGCTTTCGAAGGCATGGGTTACTATATATGGACTTTTCTTTTCAATGGATATCT
>NW_018399717.1:1805-2089 GCF_002168275.2 Theobroma umbraticum | reverse complement strand
GTTTCTCGAGGTAGACATTCAATTATAACCTTCTTTATAAAAAATATAAAAAAATTCAATGTCAAATCAATTATGAGGTTATAAAATCATTTAAAGCAAGTAATAAGATTTTCAAAGGTATGCGTAACTATAAATGTACTTTTCTTGTCAATGGATATCTTTTTCTTCACGTTTCTCGAGGAAGACATTCAATTATAATCTATTGTAATAAAAAATATAAAAAAATTCAAATTAAAATCAGTTATGAGGTTATAAAATCATTTAAAGTGAGTAATATAGCTTTC
>NW_018399717.1:1707-1795 GCF_002168275.2 Theobroma umbraticum | reverse complement strand
GTGACTATAAATGGACTTTTCTTGACAATGGATATCTTTTTCATCAAGTGTCTTGAGGTAGACATTCAATTATAATTTATTTTAATAA
>NW_018399717.1:1614-1697 GCF_002168275.2 Theobroma umbraticum | reverse complement strand
AAAATTCAAATTAAATTCAACTATGAGGTTATAAAATCATTTAAAGGGAGTAACAAAGTTTTCGAAGGCATGGGTGACTATAA
>NW_018399717.1:1267-1531 GCF_002168275.2 Theobroma umbraticum | reverse complement strand
ATAAAAAAATTCAACTTAAAACAAATTATGAGATTACATAACCATTTAAAGCGACTAATAAAGTTTTCGAAGGTATGGGTGACTATAAATGGGCTTTTCTTGCCATTAGATATCTTTTTCTTCATGTTTCTTGAGACCAAACATTTAATAAAAAAAAGTAAAAAACTTCAATTTAAAATCAATTATGAGGTTACAAAATCATTTAATGCAAGTAATAAGGAATTCAATGGTATGGGTGGCTATAAATGGACTTTCTTGCCAATG
>NW_018399717.1:808-936 GCF_002168275.2 Theobroma umbraticum | reverse complement strand
AGCGTGTAATAAGGTTTTCAAAGGCATGGGTGACTATAAATGGACTTTTCTTGCCAGTGGATATCTTTTTCTCTACATTTCTCGAGGTAGACATTCAATTATAATATGTTTTAATAAAAAATATAAAA
>NW_018399717.1:512-727 GCF_002168275.2 Theobroma umbraticum | reverse complement strand
TGGACTTTTCTTGCCAATGGATATCTTTTGCTTCATGTTTCATTAGGCAGACATCTTTTGCTTCATGTTTCATTAGGCAGACATTCAATTATATTCTGTTTTAATAAAAAATTTAAAAAACTTCAATTTAAAATAAATTATGAGGTTATGAAGTCATTTAATGCCAATGGATATATTTTTCTTCACGTTTTTTGAGATAAGCATTCAATTATAAT
>NW_018399717.1:154-291 GCF_002168275.2 Theobroma umbraticum | reverse complement strand
GTAATAAGGCTTTCGAAGGCATGGGTGACTATAAATAGACTTTTCTTGCCAATAGATTTCTTTTTCTTCACGTTTTTCAAGGTAGACAATCAATTATAATCTGTTTTAATAAAAAATGTAAAAAAGTTCAACTTAAA
>NW_018399717.1:0-139 GCF_002168275.2 Theobroma umbraticum | reverse complement strand
AAAAAACCATTTAAAGCGAGTAATAAGGCTTTCGAAGGCATGAGTGACTATAAAAGGATTTTTCATGTCAATGAATTTCTTTTTTTTCACGTTTCTCGAGGTAGTCATTCAATTATAATCTGTTTTAATAAGAATACAA
>NW_018399716.1:867-1014 GCF_002168275.2 Theobroma umbraticum | reverse complement strand
TTTGAAGGTATGGGTGACTATAAATGGGCTTTTCTTATCAATCAATGATTTTTTTTTCATGTTTTTCAAGGCAGACAGTCAATTATAATCTGTTTTAATCAAAAATGTAAAAAAAATCATCCTAAAATCAATTATGAGATTACAAAA
>NW_018399716.1:671-857 GCF_002168275.2 Theobroma umbraticum | reverse complement strand
CGAGTAATAAGGCTTTTGAAGGTATGGGCGACTATAAATGAGCTTTTCTTATCAAATAATGGCTTTTCGTTCACGTTTCTCAAGGTAGATAGTTAGTTATAATATCTTTTAACCAAAATATGAAAAAATTCAACCTGAAATCAATTATGAGGTTGTAAAACTCTTTAAAGGGAGTAACAAGGCTTT
>NW_018399716.1:0-207 GCF_002168275.2 Theobroma umbraticum | reverse complement strand
ATTCAACTTAAAATGTAAAAAAATTCAACCTAAAATCAATTATAAGTTTATAAAACTATTTAAAGCGAGTAATACGGCTTTTGAAGGTATGGGTGACTATAAATAGGCTTTTCTTATCAGTCAATGGTTTTTTCTTCATGTTTCTCAACGCAGATAGTCAATTATAATCTGTTTTAACCAAAAATATAAAAAAAATCATCCTAAAAT
>NW_018399715.1:5120-5239 GCF_002168275.2 Theobroma umbraticum | reverse complement strand
ACATATTATAATTGAATGTCTGCCATGAGAAACATGAAGAAAAAGACATCCACTAGCGAAAAAGCTCTATTTGTAGTCAGCCATGCCTTCGAAAGCCTTATTACTCACTTTAAATAGTT
>NW_018399715.1:4977-5107 GCF_002168275.2 Theobroma umbraticum | reverse complement strand
ATTGGTTTTCAGTTGAACTTTTTTATATTTTTTATTAATACAGATTATAATTAATTGTCTGTCTCAAAAAACATATAGAAAAAGATATCCATTGCTAAGAAAAGTCCATTTATAGTCACCCATGCCTTCA
>NW_018399715.1:4219-4360 GCF_002168275.2 Theobroma umbraticum | reverse complement strand
ACCTTGAGAAACTTGAAAGAAAAAATATCCATTAGCAAAAAAAGTCTATTTAAAAAGACCGATGGCTTCAAAAGCCTTATTACTGGCTTTAAATGATTTTATAACCTCATAATTTTGTTTAATTTGGATTTTTTTATAGTT
>NW_018399715.1:4119-4209 GCF_002168275.2 Theobroma umbraticum | reverse complement strand
TGATTATAATTGAATGTTTTCCTAGAGAAACATGAGGAAAAAGATATCCATTGGCAAGAAAAATCCATTTATAGTCACCCATGCCTTTAA
>NW_018399715.1:3744-3881 GCF_002168275.2 Theobroma umbraticum | reverse complement strand
TATATTTTTTATTAAAACAGATTATAATTGAATCTCTACCTTAAGAAACGTAAAAAAAAAGATATCCATTGGTGAGAAAAGTCCATTTATAGTCACCCATGCCTTTGAAAGCCTTATTACTCGCTTTTAAATAGTTT
>NW_018399715.1:3361-3492 GCF_002168275.2 Theobroma umbraticum | reverse complement strand
ACCTCGAGAAACTTGAAGAAAAAAATATCCATTAGCGAAAAAAGTCTATTTATACACACCGATGCCTTCAAAAGTCTTATTACTCGCTATAAATGATTTTATAACCTCATAATTGATTTTAATTTGAGTTT
>NW_018399715.1:3243-3351 GCF_002168275.2 Theobroma umbraticum | reverse complement strand
TTTATTAAAACAGATTATAATTGAATGTTTTCCCTGAGAAACATGAAGAAAAAAATATCCATTGGCAAAAAAAGTCCATTTATAGTCACAAATGCCTTCAAAAGCTTT
>NW_018399715.1:2762-2971 GCF_002168275.2 Theobroma umbraticum | reverse complement strand
AAAAGTATCCCTTGTAAGAAAAGTCTATTTATAGTCACCCATACCCTCGAAAGCCTTATTACTTGCTTTAAATAGTTTTTTAATCTGATAATTAGTTTTCAGTTGAACTTTTTTCTATTTATAATTTAACACGATTATAATTAAATGTCTGCCACCAAAAACATGAAGAAAAAGATATCCATTGGTAAGAAAAGTTCATTTATAGTCAC
>NW_018399715.1:2491-2662 GCF_002168275.2 Theobroma umbraticum | reverse complement strand
AATATAAAAAAATTTAAATTAAAATCAATTATGAGCTTATAAAATCATTTATAGTGAGTAATAAAGCTTTTGAAGGTATTTGTGACTATAAATGGAGTTTTTTTGCCAATAGATATTTTTTTCTTCACGTTTCTCAGGGAAAACATTCAATTATAATCTGTTTTAATAAAA
>NW_018399715.1:2079-2203 GCF_002168275.2 Theobroma umbraticum | reverse complement strand
AATAAGGCTTTCGAAGGCATGGGTGACTATAAATGGATTTTTCTTACCAATGGATATCTTTTTCTTTACCTTTCTCAAGGTAGAGATTCAATTATAATCTGTTTTAATAAAAAATATAAAAAAG
>NW_018399715.1:1770-1921 GCF_002168275.2 Theobroma umbraticum | reverse complement strand
AAGCGAGTAATAAGGCTTTCAAAGGCATGGGTGACTATAAATGAACTTTTCTCACGAATGGATATCTTTTTCTTTACGTTTCTTAAGGTAGAGATTCATATATAATCTGTTTTAATAAAAAATATAAAAAAGTTAAACTTAAAACTGATTA
>NW_018399715.1:1653-1760 GCF_002168275.2 Theobroma umbraticum | reverse complement strand
AAACTATTTAAAAGCGAGTAATAAGGCTTTCGAAGGCATGGGTGACAAAAACTGGACTTTTCTTGCCAATGGATATCTTTTTTTTCATGTTTCTTGAGGTAAACATT
>NW_018399715.1:1400-1570 GCF_002168275.2 Theobroma umbraticum | reverse complement strand
AAACATTCAATTATAATCAATTTTAATAAAACTATAAAAAAATCCAAATTAAACTCAATTATGATGTTATAAAATCATTTAAAACGAGTAATAAGGCTTTTGAAGGCATCGGTCTCTTTAAATAGACTTTTTTTGCTAATGGATATTTTTTCTTTCAAGTTTCTCAAGGT
>NW_018399715.1:605-785 GCF_002168275.2 Theobroma umbraticum | reverse complement strand
AATTATAATTTGTATTAATAAAAAATATAAAAAAGTTCAACTGAAAACCAATTACAAGATTAAAAAACCATTTAAAGTGACTAATAAGGCTTTCGAAGGCATGACTGACTACAAATAAACCTTTTTCGCCAATGGATGTCTTTTTCTTTATGTTTCTCATGGCAGACATTCAATTATAAT
>NW_018399715.1:433-576 GCF_002168275.2 Theobroma umbraticum | reverse complement strand
AAAACAAGTAATAAGACTTTCGAAGGCATGGGTGACTATAAATAGACTTTTTTTACCAATGGATATCTTTCTCTTCATGTTTGTTAAGCTAGATATTCAATTATAATCTATTTTAATAAAAATTATAAAAAAATTCAAATTAA
>NW_018399715.1:130-292 GCF_002168275.2 Theobroma umbraticum | reverse complement strand
GGTGACTATAAATGGACTTTTCTTACCAATGGATATCTTTTTCTTCACGTTTTTGGAGACAAATATTCAATTACAATCTATTTTAATAAAAAATATAAAAAAATTTAAATTTAAATTAATTATGAGTTTATAAAAATATTTAAAGCGAGTAATAAGGCTTTC
>NW_018399715.1:0-120 GCF_002168275.2 Theobroma umbraticum | reverse complement strand
GTTACTATAAATGGACCTTTCTTGCCAATGGATATCTTTTCTTCACGTTTTTCAAGGCAGACATTCAATTATAATCTGTTTTAATAGAAAATATAAAAAAATCTAAATTAAAATCAATTA
>NW_018399714.1:8134-8264 GCF_002168275.2 Theobroma umbraticum | reverse complement strand
CCCATTCTTTCAAAAGCCTTTTTACACACTTTAAATGGTTTTATAGTCTCAAAATTGATTTAAATTTGAATTCTTCGAACATTTTTAGTTAAAACAGACTATAATTGAATTTGTACCATGAGAAACATAA
>NW_018399714.1:7785-7908 GCF_002168275.2 Theobroma umbraticum | reverse complement strand
TTTTTTTTATTTTTTTGTTAAACAAACTATATTTGGATGTCTGCTTCGAGCAACTAAAAACAGAGGCATTCATTGGTAACAGAAGTCCATTTACAGTCACCCATTTTGTCAAAAGCCTTATTA
>NW_018399714.1:7591-7775 GCF_002168275.2 Theobroma umbraticum | reverse complement strand
ATGGTTTTATAATCTCAAAATTGATTTAAATTTGAATTCTTTGTACATTGTTTATTAAAATAGACCAGAATTGAATCTCTACCATGAGAAACATAAAGAGAACAGCATTCATTGGCAAGAAAAGTCCATTTATAGTCACCCATACCTTCAAAACTATTATTACTCACTTTAAATGGATTTGTAA
>NW_018399714.1:7432-7581 GCF_002168275.2 Theobroma umbraticum | reverse complement strand
GATTTTAAGTAATTTTTTTTATTTTTTTGTTTAAGAGACTATAATTGAATGTCTACCTCGAGAAATGTAAAGAAAAAGGTATTCATTGGTAAGAGAAATCCATTTATAGTCACCCATTTTTTCAAAAGCCTTATTACTCACTTTAAATG
>NW_018399714.1:6927-7244 GCF_002168275.2 Theobroma umbraticum | reverse complement strand
ACCATGAGAAACATGAAGAAAAAACCATTCATTGGCAATAAAAGTCCATTTATTGTCACCTATACCGTCAAAAGCATTATTACTCACTTTAAATAGTTTTGTAATGACGTAATTGATTTACAATAGAATTTTTTTTTATTTTTTTGTTAAACAGAGTATAATTGAATGTCTAACTTGAGAAATGTAAAGAAAAAGGCATTATTGGTAAGAGAAGTGCATTTATAGTCACTTATTCCTTCAAAAGCATTATTACTCACTTTGAATGGTTTTATAATCTGAAAATTGAATTAAATTTGAAGTCTTTGTGCATTTTTGGT
>NW_018399714.1:6595-6917 GCF_002168275.2 Theobroma umbraticum | reverse complement strand
TAGGATTGAATGTTTACCTTCAGAGACATGAAAAAAAAAGTATTAATTGGCAGGAAGAGTCCATTTATAGCTACCCATTCCTTCTAGAGCCTTATTACTCAGTTTAAATAGTTTTATAATCTCAAAATTGATTTTAAGTTCAGTTTTTTTGCTTTTCTAGTTAAAACATATTATAATTGAACGTTTACCCTAAAAAACTTAAAGAAAAGAGCATTAATTGGCAAAAAAAGTCCATTTATAGTCATCCATTCCTTTAAAACCCTTATTACTAACTTTAAATAGTTTTATAAGCTCAAAATTGATTTAAATTTGAATTCTTTGT
>NW_018399714.1:6268-6476 GCF_002168275.2 Theobroma umbraticum | reverse complement strand
TCATTGGCAAGAAAAGTCCATTTATAGTCACCCATACCTTTGAAAGCATTATTACTCGCTTTAAATAATTTTGTAATGCCGTAATTGATTTTAAGTTGAATTGTTTTTTATATTTTTTGTTAAACAAACTATAATTGAATGCATAGCTTGACAAACACAAAGAAAAGGGCATTCATTGGCAAGAAAAGTCCATTTATTGTCACCCATT
>NW_018399714.1:5834-6116 GCF_002168275.2 Theobroma umbraticum | reverse complement strand
TGAATGTCTACCTTCAGAAACATGAAGAAAAAAGTATTCATTGGCAAGAAACGTTCATTTATAGTCACTCATTCCTTCAAGAGGCTTATTCCTCAGTTTAAATGGTTTTATAATCACAAAATTGATTTAAATTTGAATGTTTTACACATTTTTGGTTAGAATATACTAGAATTAATGTCTACCATGAGAAAAATGAGGAAAAAAGTATTAATTGGCAAGAAAAGTCTTTTTATAGTCACCCATTCCTTCAAAAGCTTTATTACTCACTTTAAATATTTTTAT
>NW_018399714.1:5654-5807 GCF_002168275.2 Theobroma umbraticum | reverse complement strand
TCTTTGTACATTTTTAGTTAAAACAGACTAGAATTGAATGTTTACCTTGAGAAACATGAAGAAAAAGCATTCGTTGGCAAGAGAAGTCCATTTATTGTGACTCATACCTTCAAAAGCCTTATTACTCGCTTTAAATGGTTTTGTAATGCCGTA
>NW_018399714.1:5385-5554 GCF_002168275.2 Theobroma umbraticum | reverse complement strand
TCATGTTTCTCATGGTAGACATGAATTCTAGTCTATTCTAACCAAAAATGTGTAAAACATTCAAATTTAAATCAATTTTGTGTTTATAAAACCCTTTAAACTGAGAAATCAGGCTCTTGAAGGAATGAGTGACTATAAATGAATGTTTCTTGCCAATGAATACTTTTTT
>NW_018399714.1:5292-5375 GCF_002168275.2 Theobroma umbraticum | reverse complement strand
CTGAAGGTAGACATTCAATCCTTGTTTGTTATAACCAAAAACGTACAAAAAATTCAAATTTAAATCAATTTTGAGATTATAAA
>NW_018399714.1:5085-5272 GCF_002168275.2 Theobroma umbraticum | reverse complement strand
AGGCTTTTGAAGGAATGAGTGACTATAAATGGACTTTTCTTACTAATGAATGCTCTTTTCTTTGTTTTTATCGAGCTAAACATTCAATTATAGTTTGTTTAACGAAAAATATAAAAAACAATTCAACTTAAAATCAAGTACGGCATTTCAAAATTATTTAAAGCGAGTAATAATGCTTTCGAAGGTA
>NW_018399714.1:4679-4908 GCF_002168275.2 Theobroma umbraticum | reverse complement strand
GGAATGGATGACTATAAATGGACTTTTCTTGCCAATGAATGCTCTCTTCTTTATTTTTTTGGGGTAAACGTTCAATTATAATATGTTTTAACAAGAAAAGCAAAAAAAAACTGAACTTAAAATCAATTTTGAGATTATAAAATCATTTAAACTAAGTAATAAGGCTCTTGAAGGAATGGGTGGCTATAAATGGACTTTTCTTGCCAATTAATACTTTTTTTTTCATGTC
>NW_018399714.1:4413-4651 GCF_002168275.2 Theobroma umbraticum | reverse complement strand
GTTTTAACCAAAAATGCACAAAGAATTCAAATTTAATTCAATTTTGAGATTATACAACCATTCAAAGTGAGTAATAATGCTTTTGAAGGAATAGGTGACTATAAATGGACTTCTCTTACCAATAATTCCTTTTTCTTTACATTTCTCAAGGTAGACATTCAATTATACTCTATTTAACAAAAATAAATAAAAAAAAATTCAACTTAAAATCAATTACGGCATTACAAAACCATTTAAA
>NW_018399714.1:4170-4313 GCF_002168275.2 Theobroma umbraticum | reverse complement strand
TTCATTGGCAAGAAAAGTCAATTTATAGTCACCCATACCTTCAAAACCATTATTACTCACTTTAAATGAATTTGTAATGTCGTAATTGATTTTAAGTAAATTTTTTTTTTGTTAAAGAGACTATAATTGAATGTATACCTCGA
>NW_018399714.1:2651-4028 GCF_002168275.2 Theobroma umbraticum | reverse complement strand
GAATTCTTTGTACATTTTTGGTTAAAACAGACTAGAATTGAATGTCTACCATTAAAAACATGAAGAAAAAACCATTCATTTGCAATAAAAGTCCAATTATTGTCACCCATACCGTCGAAAGCATTATTACTCACTTTAAATAGTTTTGTAATGCCGTAATTGATTTACAGTTGAATTTTTTTTATTTTTTTTGTTAAACGGAGTATAATTGAATGTCTACCTTAAGAAACATGAAAAAAAAGCATTTGTTGGCAAGAGAAGTCAATTTATAGTGACTCATACCTTTAAAAGCCTTATTACTCGCTTTAAATGGTTTTGTAATGTCGTAATTGATTTTAAATTGAATTTTTTTTATATTTTTTGTTAAACAGACTATAATTGAATGTCTACCTCGAGAAATGTAAAGAAAAAGGCATTCATTGGTAAGAGAAGTCTATTTATAGTCTCCCATTCCATCAAAAGCCTTATTACTCACTTTAAATGGTTTTATAATCTCAAAATTGATTTAAATTTGAATTCTTTGTATATTTTTGGTTAAAATAGACTAGAATTGATTGTCTACCATAAGAAACAAAAAGAAAAAACCATTCATTGGCAAGAAACATCCATTTATAGTCACTTATACCTTCAACAGCGTTATTACTCACTTTAAATAGATTTGTAATGCCGTAATTGATTTTCAGTTGAATTTTTTTTTATTTTTTTATGTTAAACAGAGTATAATTGAATGTCTACCTTGAGAAATATAAAGAAAAAGGCATTATTAGTAAAAGAAGTGCATTTATAGTCACCTATTCGTTTAAAAGCATTATTACTCACTTTGAATGGTTGTATATTCTCAAAATTGAATTAAATTTGGATTTTTTTTGTATTTTTGGTTAAAACAGACTAGGATTGAATGTTTACCTTCAGAGACGTGAAAAAAAAGTATTAATTGGCAAGAAAAGTCCATTTATAGCTACCCATTCCTTCAAGAGCCTTATTACTCAGTTTAAATGGTTTTATAATCTCAAAATTGATTTTAAGTTCAGTTTTTTTTTGTTTTTCTAGTTAAAACATATTATAATTGAACGTCTACCCCGAAAAAGATAAAGAAGAGAGCATTCATTGGCAAGAAAAGTCCATTTATAGTCATCCAATCCTTTAAAAGCCTTATTACTAACTTTAATTAGTTTTATAATCTCAAAATTGATTTAAATTTGAATTCTTTGTACATTTTTCTTTCAAACAGACTTGGATGGAATGTCTACCTTCAGAAACATGAAGAAAAAGATATTCATTGGCAAGAAAAGTCCATTATAGTCACCCATACCCTCGAAAGCATTATTACTCGCTTTAAATAATTTTGTAATGCCATAATTGATTTTAAGTTGAATT
>NW_018399714.1:2276-2480 GCF_002168275.2 Theobroma umbraticum | reverse complement strand
TCAAAAGCCTTATTACTCATTTTAAATGGTTTTATAATCTCAAAATTGATTTGACTTTGAATTTTTTGTAAATTTTTGGTTAAAACAGACTAGGATTGAATGTCTACCTTTAGAAACAAGAAGAAAAAAGTATTCTTTGGCAAGAAAAGTCCATTTATAATGACTCATTCCTTCAAGGGCCTTATTACTCAGTTTAAATGGTTT
>NW_018399714.1:2134-2266 GCF_002168275.2 Theobroma umbraticum | reverse complement strand
AAATTGATTTAAATTTGAATGTTTTATGCATTTTTGGTTAGAATAGACTAGAATTGATGTCTACCATGACAAACATGAGGAAAAAAGTATTAATTGGCAAGAAAAGTCCATTTATAGTCACCCATTCCTTCA
>NW_018399714.1:209-1707 GCF_002168275.2 Theobroma umbraticum | reverse complement strand
TTTGTAATGCCGTAATTGATTTTAAGTTGAATATTTTTTATATTTTTTGTTAAATAGACTATAATTGAGAGTCTAGCTTGAGAAACATAAAGAAAAAGGCATTCGTTGGCAAGAGAAGTCGCTTTATAGCCACTTATTCCTTTAAAAGCCTTATTACTCACTTTAAATGGTTTTGTAATCTCAAAATTGATTTAAATTTGAATATTGTGTACATTTTTAGTTAAAACATACTAGGATTAAATGTCTACATTCAGAAACATGAAGTAAAAAGTATTTATTGGCAAGAAAAGTCCATTTATAGTCACCCATTCCTTCAAGAGCCTTATTACCTAGTTTAAATGGTTTTATAATCTCAAAATTTAGTTAAATTTGAAAATTTTGTACATTTTTTTTTTAAATAGACTAGAATTGAATGTCTACCCTGACAAACAAGAAGAAAAAAGTATTCATTGGTAAAAAAAGTCCATTTATAGTCACACATTCCTTCAAAAGCTTTATTAGTCAATTTAAATGTTTTTATACTCTCAAAATTGATTTAAATTTGAATTCTTTGTACATTTTTAGTTAAAACAGACTAGAATTGAATGTCTACCTTCAGAAACATGAAGAAAAAGCATTCGTTGGCAAGAAAAGTCCATTTATAGTTACTCATACCTTCAAAAGCCTTATTACTCGTTTTAAATGAATTTGTAATACCGTAATTGATTTTCATTTAAATTTTTTTATATTTTTTGTTAAACAGACTATAATTGAATATGTACATTGAGAAACATAAAGAAAACGGCATTCATTGGCAAGGGAAGTCCATTTATAGTCACCCATTCCTTCAAAAGCCTTATTACTCACTTTAAATGGGTTTATAATCTCAAAATTGATTTAAATTTGAATTCTTTATACATTTTTTGTTAAAACAAACTATAATTGAATTTCTACCTTGAGAAACATAAAGCAAAAGGCATTCAGTGGTAAGAAAAGTCCATTTATAGTCACTCATTCCTTCAAAAGCTTATTACTCACTCTAAATAGTTTTATAATCTCAAAATTGATTTAAATTTGAATTCTTTGTACATTTTTTGTTACAACATACTAGAATTGAATGTCTACCATGAGAAACATGAAGAAAAAAGCATTCATTGGCAAGAAAAGTACATTTATAGTCACCCATACCTTCAAAAGCATTATTACTCACTTTAAATGGTTTTGTAATGCTGTAATTGATTTTAAGTTGAATTTTTTTTTTATTTTTTTTGTTAAAGAGACTATAATTGAATGTCTACCTCAAGAAACGTAAAGAAAAAGGCATTCATTGATAAGAGAAGTCCATTTATAGTCACCTATTCCTTCAAAAGCCTTATTACTCACTTTAAATGGTTTTATAATCTCAAAATTGATTTAAATTAGAATTCTTAGTGCATTTTTGGTTAAAACAAGTTAGGATTGAATCTCTACCTTCAAAAACATGAAGAAAAAAGTATTCATTGGCAAGAAAAGTCCATTT
>NW_018399714.1:100-180 GCF_002168275.2 Theobroma umbraticum | reverse complement strand
TACTCAGTTTAAATGGTTTTATAATCTCAAAATTGATTTAAATTTTAATGTTTTATACATTTTTGGTTAAAATATACTAG
>NW_018399714.1:0-90 GCF_002168275.2 Theobroma umbraticum | reverse complement strand
CTACCATGAGAAAAATGAAGAAAAAATTATTCATTGGAAAGAAAAGTCTGTTTAGAGTCACCCTGTCCTTCAAAAGCCCTATTACTCACT
>NW_018399713.1:5904-6029 GCF_002168275.2 Theobroma umbraticum | reverse complement strand
AAGGCTTTCAAAGGCATGGGTGACTATAAATGGGCTTTTCTTGCCAATGAATACCTTTTTCTTCATATTTTTCGAGGTAAACATTCAATTATAATATGTTTTAACAAAAGAACATAAACAAATTC
>NW_018399713.1:5809-5894 GCF_002168275.2 Theobroma umbraticum | reverse complement strand
CAAATATGAGATTACAAAGCCATTTAAAGCAAGTAATAAAGCTCTCAAAGGCGTGGGTGACTATAAATGAACTTTTCTTGTCAAT
>NW_018399713.1:5661-5799 GCF_002168275.2 Theobroma umbraticum | reverse complement strand
TTCTTCACGTTTCTCGAGGTAGACATTCAATTGAAATTTGTTTTAAATAAAATGTAAAAAAATTCAACTTGAAATCAATTATGCGATTATAAAATCATTTAAAGCGAGTAATAAGGCTTTCGAAGTCATGGGTGATTA
>NW_018399713.1:5216-5649 GCF_002168275.2 Theobroma umbraticum | reverse complement strand
TCTTGCCAATGAATATCTTTTTCTTCACATTTCTTGAGGCAGACATTCAATTATTATTTATTTTAACCAAAAATTTAAAAAAATTTGACTTAAAATCAATTATTAGATTATAAAAATATTTAAAGTAGGTAAAAAGCCTTTTAAAGGCATGAGTGACTATAAATAGACTTTTCTTGCCAATAAATATATTTTTCTCCATGTTTCTTGAGGCAGACATTCAATTACTATTAACTTTAACCAAAAATGTAAGAAAATTGAACATGAAATCCATTATAAGATTATAAAAATATTTAAACCTGTAAAAAGGCTTTTGAAGGTATGGGTGACTACAAATGGACTTTTCTTACCAATGAATATATTTTTCTTCACATTTTCCAATGTAGACATTCAATTATAATCTATTTTAATAAAAAATATAAAAAATTTAACTTAA
>NW_018399713.1:4918-5113 GCF_002168275.2 Theobroma umbraticum | reverse complement strand
TAAAGTGAGTAATAAGGCTTTTGAAGGCATGGTTGACTATAAATGGACTTTTCTAGCCACTGGATATCTTTTTCTTCGTGTTTTCTAAGGTAGACATTCAATTATTATTTATTATGACCAAAAATGTAAAACAATTTGACTTAAAATCAATTATGGGCTTATAAGAACATTTAAAGCGAGTAAAAAGCCTTTTGA
>NW_018399713.1:4781-4908 GCF_002168275.2 Theobroma umbraticum | reverse complement strand
GACTATAAATAGACTTTTCTTGCCAATAAATATTTTTTTTTCTGTTTTCCGAGGCAGATATTCAATTATTATCTGTTTTAATCAAAAAAGTAAAAAAATTCAACTTAAAATCCATTATGAGATTATA
>NW_018399713.1:4381-4681 GCF_002168275.2 Theobroma umbraticum | reverse complement strand
TTTTACATTTTTGGTTAAAACAGATAATAATTGAATGTCTGCCTCGGGAAATGGGAAGAAAAAGATATTTATTTGCAAGAAAAGTCCATTTATAGTCACTCACGCCTTCAAAAGACTTTTTACTCGCTTTAAATGTTTTTATAATCCCATAATTGATTTTAAGTGAAATTTTTTTACATTTTTAGTTAAAATAAATAATAATTGAATGTCTACCTTGGAAAACATGAAGAAAAAAATATCCAGTGGCTAGAAAAGTCCATTTATAGTCACTCATGCCTTCAAAAGTCTTATTACTCGCTT
>NW_018399713.1:4271-4371 GCF_002168275.2 Theobroma umbraticum | reverse complement strand
TATAATCTCATAATTGATTTTAAATTGAATTTTTTTACGTGTTTCATTAAAACAGATAAATATTGAATGTTTACCTTAGGAAACATGAAGAAAAAGATAT
>NW_018399713.1:4167-4261 GCF_002168275.2 Theobroma umbraticum | reverse complement strand
GAAAAGTCCTTTTATAGTCAGTCATGCCTTTAAAAGCCTTATTACTCATTTTAAATGTTTTTATAATCTTACAATTAATTTTAAGTTGAATTTT
>NW_018399713.1:4037-4157 GCF_002168275.2 Theobroma umbraticum | reverse complement strand
TTATTAAAACAGATTATAATTGAATGTCTACATTGGGAAATGTAAAGAAAAAGATATTCATTGACAAGAAAAGTCCATTTGTAGTCACCCACACTTTCAAAAGCCTTTTTACTAGCTTTA
>NW_018399713.1:3918-4027 GCF_002168275.2 Theobroma umbraticum | reverse complement strand
TAATCTCATAATGGATTTCAAGTTCAATTTTCTTATATTTTTTGTTAAAATAAATAGTAATTGAATGTCTGCCTCAAAAAATATGAAGAAAAAGATATTCATTGGCAAG
>NW_018399713.1:3656-3908 GCF_002168275.2 Theobroma umbraticum | reverse complement strand
TTATAGTCACCCACGCCTTCAAAAGGCTTTTTACCTGCTTTAAATATTTTTATAATCTAATAATTGATTTTAAGTCTAATTTTTTTATATTTTTGGTTAAAATAAATAATAATTGAATGTCTGCCTCAAGAAACGTTAAGAGAAAGATATTCATTGGTAAGAAAAGTCCATTTATAATCACTCATGCCTTCAAAGGCCTTATTACTCGCTTTAAATGTTTTTATAATTTTATAATTAATTTTAAGTTGAATT
>NW_018399713.1:3335-3636 GCF_002168275.2 Theobroma umbraticum | reverse complement strand
CAGATTATAATTAAATGTCTACCTCAAGAAACAGGAAGAAAAAGATATCCATTGAAAAGAAAAGTTCATCTATAGTTACTCATGCCTTCGAAAGTCTTATTACTCATTTTAAAGGTTTTTATAATCTCATAATTGATTTTAAGTTAAATTTTTTTTTATTTTTAGTTAAAATAAATAATAATTGAATGTCTAACTTGAGAAACGTAAAGAAAAAGATATCCATTGGTAAAAAAAGTCCATTTATAGTTACCCATGCTTTCGAATGGCTTATTACTCGCTTTAAATAGTTTTATAATCTCAT
>NW_018399713.1:3172-3325 GCF_002168275.2 Theobroma umbraticum | reverse complement strand
AAGTTGAATTTTTTTATATTTTTTATTAAAACATATTATAATTGACTGTTTACCTTGAGAAACATGAAGAAAAAGATATCCATTGTCAAGAAAAGTTCATTTATAATCAACCATAACTTCGAAAGCCTTATTACTCGCTTTAAATGATTTTAT
>NW_018399713.1:3042-3162 GCF_002168275.2 Theobroma umbraticum | reverse complement strand
CTGATTTTAAGTTGAATTTTTTTTACATTTTTTTAAAAGAGATTGTAATTGAATGTCTACCTCAAAAAACTTGAAGAAAAAAAATCCATTGGCAAGAAAAGTCCATTTATAGTCACCCAT
>NW_018399713.1:2863-3032 GCF_002168275.2 Theobroma umbraticum | reverse complement strand
GCCTTATTACTTGCTTTAAATGGCTTTGTAATCTCATATTTAATTTTAGGTTGAATTTGTTTATATTTTTTTGTTAAAACTGATTATAATTGAATTTTTACCTTGAGAAATGTGAAAAAAAAAAGTATTCATTGACAAGAAAAGCCCATTTATAGTCACCCATGCCTTT
>NW_018399713.1:2747-2853 GCF_002168275.2 Theobroma umbraticum | reverse complement strand
TTACTCGCTTTAAATGGTTTTATAATCTCATAATTGATTTCAAGGTGAATATTTTTATATTTTTAATTAAAACAAATAATAACTAAATGTTTACCAAGGGAAACCT
>NW_018399713.1:2599-2737 GCF_002168275.2 Theobroma umbraticum | reverse complement strand
CCATTCATTGACAAGAAAAGTCCATTTATAGTCACCCATGTCTTCAAAACCCTTATTACATGCCTAAAATGTTTTTAGAATCTCGTAAATGATTTTGACTTGAATTTTTGTACATTTTTGTACATTTTAAGTTAAAAC
>NW_018399713.1:2457-2589 GCF_002168275.2 Theobroma umbraticum | reverse complement strand
TGAATGTCTACCTTGAGAAACTTGAGGAAAAAGATATCCATTGGCAAGAAAAGTCGATTTATATTCACTCATACCTTCAAAAGCTTTATTACTCGCTTTAAATGGTTCTATAATCTCATAATTGATTTTAAG
>NW_018399713.1:2319-2429 GCF_002168275.2 Theobroma umbraticum | reverse complement strand
CAGATTATAATTGAATGTCTACCTCGAAAAACATGAAGAAAAAGATATCCATTGACAAGAAAAGTTCATTTATAATCAGCCATGACTTCGAAAGCTTTATTACTCGCTTT
>NW_018399713.1:2204-2309 GCF_002168275.2 Theobroma umbraticum | reverse complement strand
ATAATCTCATAATTGATTTCAAGTTGAATTTGTTTACATTTTTTTTAAAACAGATTGCAATTGAATGTCTACCTCAAGAAACATGAAGAAAAAGATATCCATTGA
>NW_018399713.1:1966-2194 GCF_002168275.2 Theobroma umbraticum | reverse complement strand
TCATTTATAGTCACCCATGCCTTTGAAAGCTTTATTACTTGCTTTAATTGGCTTTGTAATCTCATATTTGATTTTAAGTTGAATTTATTTCTGTTTTTTTTAAAAATAGATTATAATTGAATGTTTACCTCGAGAAATGTGAAGAAAAAGGTATTCATTGCCAAGAAAAGCTCATTTATAGTCACTCATGTCTTTGAAAGCCTTATTACTCGCTTTAAATGATTTTAT
>NW_018399713.1:1835-1956 GCF_002168275.2 Theobroma umbraticum | reverse complement strand
TTGATTTCAAGCTGAATTTTTTTACATTTTTAATTTAAAAAATAATAACTGAAGATTTGCCTAAGATAACCTGAAGAAAAAGCCATTCATTGGTAAGAAAAGTCTATTTATAGTCACCCAT
>NW_018399713.1:1654-1799 GCF_002168275.2 Theobroma umbraticum | reverse complement strand
TAGAATCTCGTAATTGATTTTAACTTGAATTTTTGTACATTTTTGGTTAAAACAAATAATAATTGAATGTCTATCTCAAGAAATGTGAAGAAAAAGATATTCGTTGGTAAGAAAAGTCCATTTATAGCCACCCATACCTTCGAAA
>NW_018399713.1:1086-1351 GCF_002168275.2 Theobroma umbraticum | reverse complement strand
GGAAACCTGAAGAAAAAGCTATTCATTGGCAAGAAAAGTTTATTCATAGTCACCCATGACTTCAAAAGCCTTATTACGTGCCTAAAATGTTTTTAGAATCCCGTAATTAATTTTAACTTGAATTTTTGTACATTTTTGTTAAAATAGATAATAATTGAATGTCTACCTAAAGAAACGTGAAGAAAAGATTTCCATTGGCAAGAAAAGTCCATTTATATTCACCCATGTCTTCGAAAGACTTATTACTCGCTTTAAATATTTTTGT
>NW_018399713.1:965-1076 GCF_002168275.2 Theobroma umbraticum | reverse complement strand
TTGATTTTAAATTAAAATTTTTTATATGTTTTATTAAAACAGATTATAATTATATGTCTACCTTGAGAAACTTGAAAACAAAGATATCCATTGACAAGAAAAGTCTATTTA
>NW_018399713.1:787-955 GCF_002168275.2 Theobroma umbraticum | reverse complement strand
TGCCTTCGTAAGCCTTATTACTCATTTTAAATGGCTTCATAATCTCATATTTGATTTTAAGTTGAAGTTTTTTACATTTTTCATTAAAACAGATTATAATTAAAAGTCTACCTTAGAAAACGTAAATAAAAAGATATTCATTGGCAAGAAACGTCCATTTATAGTCAC
>NW_018399713.1:446-777 GCF_002168275.2 Theobroma umbraticum | reverse complement strand
AAAAGCCTTTTTACTAGGTTTAAATGTTTTTATAAACTCATAATGGATTTTAAGTTCAATTTTTTTAAATTTTTTATTTAAACAAATAATAATTGAATGTTTGTCTCAGAAAACAGGAAGAAAAAGATAATTTTTGGCAAGAAAAATCCATTTATAGTCACCTACGCTTACAAAAGGCATTTCACTCGCTTTAAATGTTTTTATAATCTTATAATTGATTTTAAGTCAAATGTTTTTACATTTTTGGTTAAAATACAAAATAATTGAATGTCTACCTCAAGAAACATGAAAAGAAAGATATCCAGTGGTAAGAAAAGTCCATTTATAGTCA
>NW_018399713.1:366-436 GCF_002168275.2 Theobroma umbraticum | reverse complement strand
CAAAAGCCTTATTACTCGCTATAAATATTTTTATAATCTCATAATCAATTTTAAATTGAATTTTTTTATG
>NW_018399713.1:255-356 GCF_002168275.2 Theobroma umbraticum | reverse complement strand
AAACAGATAATTATTGAATGTCTACCTCAGGAAACATGAAGATAGATATATCCATTGGCAAGAAATGTCCATTTATAGTCACCCATGCCTTTAAAAGCCTT
>NW_018399713.1:125-245 GCF_002168275.2 Theobroma umbraticum | reverse complement strand
TTAAATATTTTTATAATCTCATAATTAATTTTAAATTGAATTTTTTTACATGTTTCATTAAGGCAAATAATTATTGAATGTCTGCCTCAGGAAACATGAAGAAAAAGATATCCATTGGTA
>NW_018399713.1:0-113 GCF_002168275.2 Theobroma umbraticum | reverse complement strand
TTATAGTCACCCATACCTTCAAAAGCCTTATTACTAGCTTTAAATATTTTTATAGTCTTATAATTGATTTTAAGTTAAATGTTTTTATATTTTTTATTAAAACAGATTATAAT
>NW_018399712.1:990-1144 GCF_002168275.2 Theobroma umbraticum | reverse complement strand
AAGTCCATTTATAGCCACTCATGCCTTCCAAAGCTTTATTACACGCTTTAAATGATTTTATAATCTCATAATTAATTTTAATTTGAATTTTTTTACATTTTTGGTCAAAACAAAGTGGAATTGAGTGTTGGCCTTGGGAAACATGAAGAAAAAG
>NW_018399712.1:673-815 GCF_002168275.2 Theobroma umbraticum | reverse complement strand
ATGGTTTTATAATCTCATAATTGATTTTAAGTTGAATTTGTTTTTACATTTTTGGTCAAAACAAATTAGAATTGAGTGTTGGCCTTGAGAAACATGAAGAAAAAGCTATTCATTGGCAAGAAAAGTCCATTTGTAGTCACCC
>NW_018399712.1:188-357 GCF_002168275.2 Theobroma umbraticum | reverse complement strand
TTACTCACTTTAAATAGTTTTATAATCTCATAATTGATTTTAAGTCAAATTTTTCTTATATTTTTCATTAAAATAGATTATATTTGGATGTTTACCTTGCAAAACATGAAGAAAAAGCTATTCGTTGACAATAAAAGTCCATGTATAGTCACCCATGCCTTCAAAAGCC
>NW_018399712.1:0-169 GCF_002168275.2 Theobroma umbraticum | reverse complement strand
GTTTTACAATCTCATAATTGATTTTAAGATGAATTGTTTTACATTTTTAGTTAAAATAGATTATAATTGAGTGTTTGCCTTGAGAAACATGAAGAGAATGTGATTCATTAGCAAGAAAGTCCATTTATGGTCACCTATGCCTTCCAAAGCCTTATTACTCACTTTAAAT
>NW_018399711.1:659-1809 GCF_002168275.2 Theobroma umbraticum | reverse complement strand
ATTTCATAATTGATTTTAAGTTGAATTGTTTTACAATTTTAATTAAAACATACTATAATTGAATGCCTACTTTGAGAAACTGGAAAAAACAAGCATTCATTGACAAGAAAAGTCCATTTAGAGTCACATGTTCCTTTAAAAAGCTTATTACTCACTTTAAATGGTTTTATAATCTCATAATTGATTTTAAGTTGAATTGTTTAACATTTTTGATTAAAACATACTATAACTGAATGTCTATATAAAGAAACGTGAAGAAACAGGCATTCATTGATAAAAAAAAGTCTTTTTAGAGTCACTCATTCCTTCAAAAGGCTTATTACTCGCTTAAAATAGTTTTATAATCTCATAATTGATTTTAAGTTGAATTTTTTTATATTTTTTGTTAAAACAGACTATAATTGATTGTGTGCCTCAGGAAACATGTAGAAAAAGCTATTCATTGAGAAGAAAAGTCCATTTATAGTCACTCATTCTATCAAAAGTCTTATTACCGGCTTTAAATGGTTTTATAATCTCCTAATTGATTTGAAATTAAATTTTTTAATATTTTTTTTAAAAACAAATTATAATTAAATACCTGCCTCAGGAAATGTGTTGAAAAAGCCATTCATTGAGAAGAAAAATCCATTTTTAGTCACGAATTCTTTCAAAAGCCTTATTACTCTGTTTAAATCATTTTATAATCTCATAATTAATTTTTAATTGAATTTTTTTATATTTTTCTTTAAAACAGAAAATAATTGAATGTCTAACTCAAGAAACATGTAGAAAAAGTCATTGATTGAGAAGAAAAGTCCATTTAGAGTCACCCACTCCTTCAAAAAGCTTATTACTCGCTTTAAATGGTTTTATAATCTCATAATTGATTTTAAGTAGAATTTCTTTACATTTTTTATTAAAACATACTATAATTGAATGTCTACCTCAAGAAACGTGAAGAAACAAGCATTCATTGACAAGAAAAGTCCATTTAAAGTCACCCATTCCATAGTTTTAAGTTGAATTTTTTTACATTTTTTATTAAAAAAGACTATAATTAAATGTCTACCTTGAGAATTGTATAAAAAAAGTCACTCATTGAGAAGAAAAGTCTATTTATAGTCATTCATTCCTTCAAAAGCCTTATTACCCACTTTAAATGATTTTA
>NW_018399711.1:102-222 GCF_002168275.2 Theobroma umbraticum | reverse complement strand
TTAAGTTGAATTTTTTTACATTTTTGATTAAAATATATTATAATTGAATGTCTAGCTTGAGAAACGTGAGGAAACAAGCACTCATTGACAAGAAAAGTTCATTTAAAGTCACCCATTCCT
>NW_018399711.1:0-92 GCF_002168275.2 Theobroma umbraticum | reverse complement strand
TATTACTCGCTTTAAATGATTTTATAATCTCTTAATTAATTTTAAGTTGAATTTTTTTACATTTTTGATTAAAGCATACTATAATTGAATGT
>NW_018399710.1:870-1010 GCF_002168275.2 Theobroma umbraticum | reverse complement strand
TATATGGTATTCTTTTGCTGCCACATATTTTCACACATCATAATCGGTTCAAAAGCATACATTCAACCAAACTGACAATTTCTATATTCCTTACCTTGAAATATTTAAGCCAAACCACCAAACTCTCCTTAAACTTCAAC
>NW_018399710.1:341-457 GCF_002168275.2 Theobroma umbraticum | reverse complement strand
CCTTTTCTTTTATGGGGTAAAGGTACAAGGCAAAAGCCTTTGAATTCTTTCCACTTACCACCTTGTCTTCCCATCCTTTTTCATTTTTATTTTCTTGATTTCTTTATTCCATTCTT
>NW_018399710.1:0-129 GCF_002168275.2 Theobroma umbraticum | reverse complement strand
TTATTCTTTCTTTTACTTCACATGGTGGGGGTACCACATGTTCCCCACTAACTTCTTTTTTTTTCCATATAATAATTGCACGTAATAGTAAGTTTCAAATGTACATCTCATGCTCCACATAATCTAACT
>NW_018399709.1:1655-1773 GCF_002168275.2 Theobroma umbraticum | reverse complement strand
CATTCATTTATATTATGCTTTAATCAAAAATGAAAAAAAGTTGAACTTAAAGTCAATTATGAGATTAAAAAAGCATCAAAAGCGGGTAATAAGCCTTTTGAAGGAATGAGTGCCTATA
>NW_018399709.1:1379-1586 GCF_002168275.2 Theobroma umbraticum | reverse complement strand
GTTTTAACAAAAAATGTAAAAAAACTCTACCTAAAATCAATTATGAGATTATAAAACTATTTAAAGCAAGCAAAAAGCATTTTGACAAAATGGGTGACTCTAACTGGACTTTTTTTGTCAATGAATGCTTGTTTCTTCACGTTTCTCAAGGTAGCCATTCATTTATAGGATGTTTTAATCAAAAATGTAAAAAAATTTAACTTAAAA
>NW_018399709.1:1177-1360 GCF_002168275.2 Theobroma umbraticum | reverse complement strand
ACCATTAAAAACGGGTAATAAGCCTTTTGAAGGAATGAGTGACTATAAATGGACCTTTCTTCTCAATGAATGGCTTTTTTGTACGTTTCTCAAGGTAGACAGTCAATTATAGACTGTTTTAACAAAAATTATAAAAAAATTCAACCTAAAATCAATTATTAGATTATAAAACTATTTAAAGCA
>NW_018399709.1:937-1107 GCF_002168275.2 Theobroma umbraticum | reverse complement strand
ATGGACTTTTCTTGTCAATGAATGCTTGTTTCTTCATGTTTCTTGAGGTAGACTTTTAATTATAGTCTGTTTTATAAAAAGAAATGTAAAAAAAATTCAACTTAAAATCCATTATTAGATTAGAAAAGCATTAAGAGTGGGTAATAAGCCTTTTGAAGGAATGAGTGACT
>NW_018399709.1:681-855 GCF_002168275.2 Theobroma umbraticum | reverse complement strand
TATAAAACTATTTAAAGCGAGTAATGAGCATTTTGAAGGAATGGGTGACTCTAACTGTACTTTTCTTATCAATGAATGCTTGTTTCTTCATGTTTCTCCAAGCAGACATTCATTTATAGGATGTTTTAATGAAAAATGTAAAAAAATTCAACTTAAAATCAATTATGAGATTAT
>NW_018399709.1:316-403 GCF_002168275.2 Theobroma umbraticum | reverse complement strand
TAAGCCTTTTGAAGGAATGAGTGACTATAAATGGACTTTTCTTTCCAATGAATGGCTTTTTTGTACGTTTCTTAAGGTAGACAATCA
>NW_018399709.1:206-306 GCF_002168275.2 Theobroma umbraticum | reverse complement strand
ATTTTAACAAAAAATATAAAAACATTCAACCTAAAATCAATTATGAGATTATAAAACGATTTAAAGCAAGCAATAAGCATTTTGAAGGAATGGGTGACTC
>NW_018399709.1:105-196 GCF_002168275.2 Theobroma umbraticum | reverse complement strand
TTTCTTGTCAATGAATGCTTGTTTCTTTACGTTTCTCAAGGTCGACATTCATTTATAGTATGTTTTAACCAAAAATGTAAAAAAATTCAAC
>NW_018399709.1:0-95 GCF_002168275.2 Theobroma umbraticum | reverse complement strand
TTATGAGATTATAAAACCATTAAAAGTGGGTAATAAGCATTTTGAAGCAATGAGTGACTATAAATGGACTTTTTTTCTCAATGAATGCCTTTTTC
>NW_018399708.1:6851-6950 GCF_002168275.2 Theobroma umbraticum | reverse complement strand
GTAATCTCAAAATTGATTGAAATTTGAATTCTTTGTACATTTTTGGTTAAAGAATATTATAATTGACTGTAAACGTCAAGAAACATGAAGGAAAAGGCA
>NW_018399708.1:6653-6841 GCF_002168275.2 Theobroma umbraticum | reverse complement strand
AGAAAAGTCCATTAATAGTCACCCATTCCTTCAGAAGCCTTATTACACACTTTAAATGGTTTTATCATCTCAAAATTGATTGAAATTTGAATATTTTGTACATTTGTAGTTAAAACAGATTATAAGTGAATGTCAACCTCAAGAAACAAGAAGAAAAAGGTTCATTGGTAAGAAAAGTCCATTTACAG
>NW_018399708.1:6103-6265 GCF_002168275.2 Theobroma umbraticum | reverse complement strand
GAATGTCAACCTCTAGAAACTTGAAAAAAAAGGGTTCATTGGTAAAAAAAGTCCATTTGCAGTCACCCATTCCTCCAAAAGCCTTATTACCCACTTTAAACGGTTTTGTAATCTCAAAATTAATTGAAATTTGAATTCTTTGTACATTTTTGGTTAAAAAAG
>NW_018399708.1:5924-6062 GCF_002168275.2 Theobroma umbraticum | reverse complement strand
AAAGCCTTATTACACACTTTAAATGGTTTTATAATCTCAAAATTGATTTAAATTAGAATTCTTTGGACATTTTTAGTTAAAACAGATTATAATTGAATGTCAACCTCAACAAATACGAAGAAAAAGGTTTATTGATAA
>NW_018399708.1:5516-5655 GCF_002168275.2 Theobroma umbraticum | reverse complement strand
TTTACATTTTTTATTAAAATAGAGTAGAATTGATGTCTACCCTGAGAAACGTAATGAAAAAGGTATTCGATGGCAAGAAAGTCCATTTCTAGTAACCCATTCCTTCCAAAGCCTTTTTACTCACTTTAAATGGTTTTAT
>NW_018399708.1:5151-5506 GCF_002168275.2 Theobroma umbraticum | reverse complement strand
TTGATTTAAATTTGAATTCTTTGTACATTTTTTGTTAAAACAGAAAATAATTGAAAGTCAACCTCAAGAAACGTGAAGAAAAATGCATACATTGACAAGAAAAATCCGTTTATAGTCACCCATTTCTTCAAAAGCCTCATTACTCACTTTAAATGGTTGTATAATGTCATAAGTGATTTTTAGTTGAAGTTTTTTACATTTTTGGTTAATAAAAACTATAATTGAATGTCAATCTTAAGAAACATAGAGAAAAAGGTATTTGTTGACAAAAAAAGTTCATTTATAGTCACCAATTCTTTCAAAAAGCCTTAATACTCACTTTAAATGATTTTATAATCTCAAAATTGATTGAAAT
>NW_018399708.1:4892-5006 GCF_002168275.2 Theobroma umbraticum | reverse complement strand
ACACACTTTAAAAGGTTTTATAATCTAAAAATTGATTTAAATTTGAATTTTTTGCACATTTTTCTTTAAAACAGATTATAATTAAATGTCAACCTCTAGAAATATGAAGAAAAA
>NW_018399708.1:4811-4882 GCF_002168275.2 Theobroma umbraticum | reverse complement strand
TAAGAAAAGTCCATTTATATTCACCCATTCGTCCAAAAGCCTTATAACTCACTTTAAATGGTTTTGTAATC
>NW_018399708.1:4708-4801 GCF_002168275.2 Theobroma umbraticum | reverse complement strand
TTGAAATTTGAATTCTTTGTGCATTTTTGGTTAAAAAGATCATAATTAAATATCAACGTCAAGAAACATGAAGGAAAAGGCATTCATTGGCAA
>NW_018399708.1:4545-4698 GCF_002168275.2 Theobroma umbraticum | reverse complement strand
TTATTAGTCACCCATTCCTTCAAAAGCCTTATTACACACTTTAAATCGTTTTATAATATCAAAATTGATTTAAAATTGAATTCTTTGTATATTTTTCTTTAAAACAGATTATAATTGAATGTCAACCTCCAGAAACATGAAAAAAAAGGTTCA
>NW_018399708.1:4009-4155 GCF_002168275.2 Theobroma umbraticum | reverse complement strand
AGGTAAAGGCATTCATTGGCAAGAAAAGTCCATTAATAGTCACCCATTCTTTCACAAAGCCTTATTACTCACTTTGCCTGGTTTTATAATGACATAATTGATTTTAAGTTGAACTTTTTTACATTTTTGGTTAAAACAGACTAGAA
>NW_018399708.1:3560-3760 GCF_002168275.2 Theobroma umbraticum | reverse complement strand
GTTTTATAATCTCAAAATTGATTTAAATTTGACTTCGTTGTACATTTTTTGTTACAAAAGATTATAATTGAATGTCAACCCTAAGAAACATGAAGAAAAATGCATACATTTGCAAGAAAAATCTTTTTATAGTCACCCATTTCTTCAAAACCCTCATTACTCGCTTTAAATGGTTTTATAATGTCATAAGTTATTTCTAG
>NW_018399708.1:3420-3550 GCF_002168275.2 Theobroma umbraticum | reverse complement strand
TTACATTTTTGGTTAAAACAAACTATAAATGAATGTCAATCTCAAGAAACACAGAGAAAAAGGTATTTGTTGACTGGAAAAGTCCATTTATAGTAGCCCATTCCTTCAAAAGCCTTTTGACTCACTTTAA
>NW_018399708.1:2481-2579 GCF_002168275.2 Theobroma umbraticum | reverse complement strand
GGTAAGAAAAGTCCATTTACAGTCACCCATTCCTTCAAAAGCCTTATTACTCACATTAAATGGTTTTGTAATATCAAAATTGATTGCAATTTGAATTC
>NW_018399708.1:2285-2402 GCF_002168275.2 Theobroma umbraticum | reverse complement strand
GAAAAGTCCTTTAATAGTCACCCATTTATATTTCAAAAAAAAAATAGTCACTCATTCCTTCAAAAAGCCTTATTACTCGCTTTACATGGTTTTATGATACCATAATTGATTTTTAGT
>NW_018399708.1:1806-1982 GCF_002168275.2 Theobroma umbraticum | reverse complement strand
ATTCTTTGTACATTTTTCTTTAAAACAGATTATAATTGAATGTCAACCTCCAGAGCATGAAAAAAAAGGTTCATTGGTAAGAAAAGTCTATTTATAATCACCTATTCCTCCAAAAGCCTTGTCACTCACTTTAAATGGTTTTGTAATCTCTAAATTGATTGAAATTTGAATTCTTT
>NW_018399708.1:1642-1796 GCF_002168275.2 Theobroma umbraticum | reverse complement strand
CATCAAAAAAGATTATAATTCAATGTCAACGTCCAAAAACGTGAAGGTAAAGGCAGTCATTGGCAAGAAAAGTCCATTAATAGTCACCCATTCCTTCAAAAAGTCTTATTACTCGCTTTACATAGTTTTATAATGCCATAATTGATTTTAAGTT
>NW_018399708.1:1501-1632 GCF_002168275.2 Theobroma umbraticum | reverse complement strand
CATTTTTAGTTAAAATAGGCTAGAATTGATGTCTACCTCGAGAAACGTAATGAAAAAGGCATTCGTTGGCAAAAAATGTCTATTTATAGTTACCCATTCCTTCAAAAGCCTTTTTACTCACTTTAAATAGT
>NW_018399708.1:1368-1482 GCF_002168275.2 Theobroma umbraticum | reverse complement strand
TTTAAATTTGAATTCTTTGTACATTTTTGGTTAAAACAAACTAAATTGAATGTCTACCTTGAGAAACATGAAGAGAAAAGCATTCAGTGGCAAGAAAAGTCCATTTATAGTCAC
>NW_018399708.1:1234-1358 GCF_002168275.2 Theobroma umbraticum | reverse complement strand
GAAAGCCTCATTACTCACTTTAAATGGCTTTATATTGCCATAATTGATTTTAAGTTGAATTTTTTTACACTTTTGGTTAAAAAGGACTATAATTGATTGTCTACCTCAAGAAACGTAAAGAAAA
>NW_018399708.1:733-1134 GCF_002168275.2 Theobroma umbraticum | reverse complement strand
GAGTCCATTTATAGTAACCCATTCCTTCAAAAGCCTTATTACTCACTTTAAATCGTTTTATAATCTAAAAATTGATTTAAATTTGAATTCTTTGTACATTTTTCTTTAAAATAGATTATAATTGACTGTCAACCTCTAGAACATGAAAAAAAAGTTTCATTGGTAAGAAAAGTTTATTTATAATCACCTATTCCTCCAAAAGCCTTATCACTCACTTTAAATGGTTTTGTAATCTCTAAATTGATTGAAATTTGACTTCTTTGTACATTGTTCATCAAAAAGATTATAATTCAATGTCAACCTCCAGAAACATGAAGGTAAAGGTAGTCATTGGCAAGAAAAGTCCGTTAATAGTCACCCATTCCTTCAAAAAGCCTTATTACTCGCTTTACATAGTTTTA
>NW_018399708.1:294-510 GCF_002168275.2 Theobroma umbraticum | reverse complement strand
AAAACAAACTGAATTGAATGTCTACCTTGAGAAACATGAAGAAAAAAGCATTCAGTGGCAAGAAATGTCCATTTATAGTCACCCATACCTTCGAAAGCCTCATTACTCATTTTAAATGGCTTTATAATGCCATAATTGATTTTAAGTTAAATGTTTTTACATTTTTGGTTAAAAAGGACTATAATTGATTGTCTACCTCAAGAAACGTAAAGAAAA
>NW_018399708.1:0-189 GCF_002168275.2 Theobroma umbraticum | reverse complement strand
TTTTATATTTTTGGTTAAAATAAACTAGAATTGATGTCTACCTTGAGAAACGTAATGAAAAAGACGTTCATTGGCAAGAAATTTCCATTTATTGTTAGTCATTCTTTCAAAAGCCTTTTTAGTCACTTTTAATGATTTTATAATATCAAAATTGATTTAAATCTGAATTCTTTGTACATTTTTGTTAAA
>NW_018399707.1:2005-2266 GCF_002168275.2 Theobroma umbraticum | reverse complement strand
CTCCAAATAACCTAATTTTGAAAATCCCATCAACTTCTTTTATTTTTGGAAAGTTGCCCAGTGCTGCGGTGCTACTTCTCTAGCGTTGCAGCGCTGAGCTCTCTGGAAATTTGTATGTCTGCTTCCTTTCATCAATCCTGCAGCCTTATTCTCCTAGCACTGTGGTAGTCTATCAACTTCAAACAAGAGTTTCACCCTAACATGTTCCGAACTAGGCAAAGTGGTAAATGTAGAAGTTTTAGCCCTATCTCTTAATTTCCA
>NW_018399707.1:1576-1714 GCF_002168275.2 Theobroma umbraticum | reverse complement strand
ATCTTTTTACGATTCTAGTGGTCTAAGAATCACCTCATTTTGAGTTGTTTAGAAAGAGATATGGTCAAAATACCGAAACATATACGAATAAAGTCATTGGCATTCTTGCACTCATTTCCATCAAATGAGCCTTTTTCA
>NW_018399707.1:906-1038 GCF_002168275.2 Theobroma umbraticum | reverse complement strand
TGACATGTGAATTTACTTTCTTGACTAACAGAAATTTTGTCACCATTTTTGGAATACTCTATTGGTGCACTGCTGACATTTGAAATAACCATTTTCTATGAAAATTTTGTTAAGATTTTCTATCGATACTTC
>NW_018399707.1:363-494 GCF_002168275.2 Theobroma umbraticum | reverse complement strand
AAAATTTGATGAATTAAGAAGACGTACCATTCTTTTTACATGTACAACCAAAGGTAAGGAAACACCTGTGAGTGTTCATCTGTTGCCTTCCTTCACTGTCAAACAGTTCTACTTAGCCTTTTGCAATCGGC
>NW_018399707.1:0-114 GCF_002168275.2 Theobroma umbraticum | reverse complement strand
CGAGGCATCCTTCTTGTCTCGATGATGTTTTTGTCATGGGCCTCCTTTTGCATAGGTAACATGTCAAACAAGCGATTAGACATTTGAAATTGCACCTTCTACTTGGAATCAATG
>NW_018399706.1:863-1007 GCF_002168275.2 Theobroma umbraticum | reverse complement strand
TTAAATTTGAATTATTTATACATTTTTTGTTAAAACATATTATAATTGAATGTCGACTTCAAAAAACGTGAAGTTTTTTACATTGGCAAGAAAAATCTGTTTATAGTCACCCATTCATTCAAAAGCCTCATTACTCACTTTAAA
>NW_018399706.1:711-847 GCF_002168275.2 Theobroma umbraticum | reverse complement strand
TAATTAATTTTTAGTTGAAGTTTTTTACATTTTTGGTTAAAATAGACTATAATTAAATGTCAATCTCGAGAAACATAAAGATAAAGGCATTTGTTGGCAAGAAAAGTCCATTTATAGTCACCCATTCCTTCAAAAG